>NW_017307314.1:276968-287133 GCF_000935625.1 Nanorana parkeri
CTTCTCTTCCTTGTGTTACTACCCCGGTAGTGAACACCGAAAGGCCTTTCTAAAGGCTAAGAGAGCTAGCCTTTCTGAAGGCTAAAAGGGCCTTTCTGAAGGCTAACGACCCCGGAAGCCATCGAGGAGAAGCCGCCGAGGAAGCCGCCAAGGAAGACCCCAAGGAAGCCTCCCAGGAAGCCGCCGAGGAAGACCCCGAGGAAGCCCCAAAGCGACCCCTCAAGATGGCCAAGACCACGAAGAAGAAGACCGCCGCTGCGGGAACCACTTCCGCCCCTTCCCTGAAGACTTCGGGTCAAGCCCAGGTTGCTCCCACCTCCACCCCGGTTGGCGCCGGCCCGCCGGAGTCAAGACCTGCCCAGAACACCCGGTCCGCAGACGGGCTCCCAATCTTGGAGCCCTGGATGAGGCAGACGGTCGTCCTGCAGCTGAAGGAGGGGGATGGAAGACTGCCGGACCTGACACCCGAAGCCTTCGGTAAGAAGATGGTGCTGGACATGGGATTCAGCAGGGCGGAGACCCTCTCAATCCAGACCTTCGTCCGAGGGATATTCTACGTAACCTTCGAGTCGATCCAGGTCTGCAAAAGATACTGGGAGGCAGTGAAGACCGCTGGACCGGACTCGCCTTTCAAGAGATTCATCGCAAACTCGCCCATTCAACGGGAAGAAAGAAGGGTCACTGTGTCCATGCGGAGTCCTCACACCCCAGGGAGGGACATCGCCACCTTCCTCCAGAGGTACTGCACGGTGCTGAGGGATCCAACCCGAATGCTCGATGCCAATGGCTTCTGGACTGGTAAGTGGCTTGTCTTTTGCAGGTTGAGGAAGAACCCGACCACGGGGGACCCCGAACACCTGCCACAGTTCTTCGGCATAGGAAACTCCACTGGACTCCTGTACTACGCGGACCAGCCACGGACCTGTCGCAGGTGCGGCAAATTGGGCCACGAGGGTAAGGATTGCAGTGAACTTTCCTGCAGGTCATGTCGGGTTGCAGGCCACGAAGCTAAGGACTGCCCTAGATCGAGGGCCTGCAACCTGAAAAATATATGGGTGTGAATGGGGCTAGTTCGCACTGCTCTGTTCCATTGTGTTACGTTATGTTGCCCAGAAAAAAAAGCAGAACATGTACTACTTTTTTTCAGCTCAACATAACACAATGGATCCAGTGTGAACTAGCCTCATTCACACCCATTCATTTCTGGGTGCCCTTCCATTAGCATCCGTTGAAAAACGGATCTCAACACAACGGATCGGAAGGAAATCAGAAGGTACAATTGCAAGTTAACTGACCTTCTGTTGACTTGCAATTTCCTTCCAATTTTGGTGTCAATGCACCATAAAAGTAAATGTGGTTTTCATTCAGGAAATTCCATTCATTCCAAAATTGAATTTTAAAATCAAGCAAAATTTCAAGAGACATTTGTCAAGTCTCTGATGGCATTATAGAATGTTCTGATGAGATTTTTTGTTTGAACGTTTGTATTAAAATCTACCAGCGTATAAGCCAGCATGAGACTGGTTGGTGACTGGTTGTCAATACATTATATAATGTTTGTAGGCCCTTTTATAGCTGTATCTGAAATATCCAGAGAGTTCACATTTTGGGAAGTCATGCACGACTGGATATTCTGTATAAGCTAGGTAACCAGTTCAAAATGATGTGTGACGTAATGCATGAGTAAACACCTGAACAATTGTGAATTGTGAATTTTTTCACACTTGGTGGGAAATACTTGGAACAGTAACCAGTCCATTTTTGCTCTTAGAAAGGAAACAATCCATTCAGTAAATGTGAAGTAACACAAACATTGAAAGCTCAGTGGTTAAAGCAGACCTTGCACTAAAAAGCTCATTTAATCCGGGCAACGTGCCAAAAAGGTCATATTAATTGTTCTAAAAAAACCTGTATAATAAGTATACATACTAACCCCCATATTCTGCACTGCAGAGTGTGACGTCATGATCCTTTTGGTGAGATACTGGGAATGCAGAGAATCACATAAAATTGTGTGCAGAGGAGCATCCTGTCGTGAGATTTGAGATCCTAATAAATTCTAATACAGGTAGATTAATTCTAGGGAATTATACACTAGTGTACAAAAATTGTATCGAGCCTTATTGCTAAAGGTGGACCTATACTTACATTTACATGAAGCCCCTGGATAAAAAAAGAAAACAACAGACAGACAGGCTGTTGCACTGGATTCTCTTCAGTGTGGACCACATTTCTGAGGGCCTATGGACTATAGAAGCCTGCACACATTAACAATCCGGCTGCCGGATCATGCATGATCCATTGGTTGGATTGGTAATATCCCAGTGCTACACAAACATGCATGTTTGCATCAGGAGAGGATAGGGAAGCACTATGTTGGCACCCCTGGCTTATCCAGTGTGAAACAAAAGTATTTAATTGGGAAGATTCCATCCTTGTCAGTTGACTCCCTCCTTGGGAAGGTCAATCCAGAACATATTAGAGAAAGAGTTACAGATATAAAGGTTCCCAGATCCTACAATCAACAGCGTGTTGGGTAATGTTCTCTAATGTTTTTAGATATCTTGAGTCATAAGTTTGCTAAAGAATGGTAATGGTTGAAACTTTAGCCAGGAGGGGACTGACTCAATCCATTGGTTGCAACAATTTGAGAAGAAAAATGTGCACCGCTTGCCCATTGTGGGCACAGGAAACAAAGTGGGACACCTTTCCTGCTTGGCTTTGCCATGTTTAACCCCTTCGTGACTGACGACGTACAGTGTACGTCGCCAGCATCGGGGCTGTTTAAACAGACTCCCGGCGACTTTTGCCGCCGGGACAAGTAGGGCCTGGGAAAAGTAAAGTGAAATAAGCCTATCAGTGGTCAGCTGTCAGTGGCAACAACCACAGTGGCCACAATTATAACCACCCCCTGCATTGTTGTCATTGGGAGCAGAAATAAATCCCCTCCATTGATGGTCAGTGGAAGCAATATTACAACCCCCTTTCATTGGTGGTTGTTAGCAAAATTATTGAAGCCCCCTCCATTGGTGGTCAGTGGCAGTAATATTAAAGCCCCATTCATTGGTGGTCAGTAGCAGTAATATTAAAACCCCTTCATTGGTGGTCAGTTGTAGTAATATTAACCTCCCTCATTGGTGGTCAGTGGCAGTAATATTAACCCCCCTCATTGGCAATCAATTGCAGTAATATTAATCTCCCTCATTGGTGGTCAGTGGTAGCAATATTAACCTCCCTCATTGGTGGTCAGTGGTAGTAATATTAACCCCCCGCCACCCCCCCATTGGTGATTAGTGGCAGTAATTTTACCAGCCCCCTTTCATTAGTGATCAGTAGCGGTAATACTAAGTCTCCCTTCACTGTACTTGCACACTCACATGCCTCTGCCCTGTCGGCTGGAACTATAGTTTTGCTGTTGGGTGGAGATCGCTCCATCTGCCAGCAGTGGCATCATTTTAGTGCCAGGTGCTGGAACACAGAGAACCTTGAACATGTAATTTAGAATGGTGTATGGATGGTGATATAATCCTTTCAAGATTTGTGCTGGGAGGGGTCATTGCAGAGCACAGTGATATAACCCACAGCAACCAGAAATCATGTCAGACAGATTTAAAATGCTGTATGGTTGCTCTGTGTTACCACCCGCAAAATACCCCTATTGCTCTTTAAATTATCTATAGAACAATCGCAAAAGCGCATGAAACCAGATGTCATCTGTAGGAGATATTGGTACATTTACCGATTGGCCTGATGGTTGTCATGGCGATGTTACTCCAGCAAAGGGAAAACTGCAGGATGGTATTAAATCCTGGCAGGGGGAGCACATTTTATTCAAAAATAAATAAATGAAAAAAATATGTGTTTGCCTTACCATCACCAACATTTGACACGTAATAGATCTGAACAACAGGCAGTCTGCAGATGATGGCACACAATCAGATTGTACAACCATACAAGTTCTGGAAATCTTACGTGTGTGGGCTCACATGTATGTATTATGCATTATGCATGTATTACATTATGCATGATTCATAAAAAAACAGTAAGATTGTATAGTGGCCAGCACTAAGCACGTTTTAGTGAGGGCCAAGCAATCTCTTTATTTTTTCTTACATTTTGTGTAATTTCTTTTTTGTATCATTTAGTCTAATTATAGTAAATATTTGCTGTAGAATGGTCTCATAGTAATGAGGTCATGTAGACTGGTATGCATGTCAAACGCTATGCGGCTCAAATGCATGCATTCAAATGCACAATGCAACATAATAAAAGGCTGTGACTGCCCTGCTTAAGGTGGTGCAATCCAAACGCACTTCAATGGGATCTGCTGGCATTAAGGACTGTGTATAATGGAGAGGTACGAGCCAACGCATGGCCTGAGGCACTGCATGTAGTAGAGACGCATGGGGCACCATGTCTTCATAGAGGTATGACTAATAACGGGGGAGCAGGCTTCTCTGGTGTAACGTGTTCCAGAGGGTAAGTTATGTGTGTTGGATGGCATAACCTACTGATCATATGAACAGGGCCGGTGCTAGACTCTTTTGCGCACTAGGCAATATCAGCTACGTGCACCCCCCAGCCCTACTCCTGCAGCGCAGCCCCCAATTTCATGTGCAGCCCTATTCTCCTGCTGTCTAGCTTCCACAGGTGATAGATGGATGTAAGCAGCCGGGACAATAGCCAGACTGGAATTGGCAATTTTATTTTGAAATAGGGAGTCTCTATTCGACTGTTATTAAGACTAGTCACTGGTGCTCTCTCTCTTTGTGCAGAGTGACTGGTCTTGTATCCGCCCCCTTCTGTAGTTTTCTGCAGGCAGTCTGGGCAGAGCCTGCTGGGTCCCCTTCACAGCTCTGCTCCCTACACAGGCCGAGTGCAGCATAGTGATGATGTCACTACTTCCTTTAAAAGGTCATAACTGGGTCTGCAAAGGCATTTGGTGCTCACAAAGTGGATTTATATGCTATGTGGCTATTGAGGGGTATATTTAAATGAAATATTTTGTGCCCAGAGTTCAGCTTTAAACACGAATGTTGGGTTAATGAGAGCACCAAGAGCTTGTGTATACTTTGTACAAATCAACCCTAATATTTGCCTTAATCAGCACACATGTGCACATTGTAATGCAGAGCTCCAGTGTGCGCAGCGGATGATGTAACCGATTTGGCGGTAACTGTGCGGGTAGGCCTCTAGTTGCTAAGGAGTTAATTTGTATGGATGTCTCCAGACTCTGGCAGTAATGCAGAAGTGACACTGGCCAAGACACGGGAGAAAGGGGCTGTGAAGGAGGCCATTAATCTCTCTCTGGCTCGCTGCTGCTCTCATTGTTATGCTGGGTTTGGGGGGGGGATGGGTGGGAGAGCCTGATTATAATTTTTCTGCTTTGCCCTGAGGTTGGAGCGTGCAGTGTCTGCAGCAGAGGGCTCCAGGGACAGACTGGTCAATGCTTCTGTCAGGCAGAAACCAAGACTTATCAAGAAGAAAAATGTGCTAATGAGGAGCTGCTCCAGCCACATGCTGCTTCCTGATCTGTCTGTACCTCTCTCGCTTCTTGCCAGAATAGCTGGCTCACAATGGACTTGGGGGGAGGCTTAATAACTCCCCATCTTGATGTGCACCCAGCTGAGCATCAGCCCCCTTTCCCAGTGCACTGAACACCTGAGCCCCAAAGACACAGGTACAGACTGGCTGCCAGGAAGGGGGTCTCTCATGTAGAGACAGGGGACACGCAGTTCTCGTGGTAACCCGCTGATTCCAAAGCGCGCTAAAGCATAGAGCCGTCTTCTGCATACTAAATTCCAGACACCTTGATCGTGTGAGCCTGTCAGGTTTCATACACCAGAAACATTTCTGCAGTGAAGGTAAAGCTAGATGTACATTCTGTTGGGTGTCAGCTATTACTCATCTGCAAGCCAATTTAATAAGGCAGTGCAAGGAACTATGATATTGTGCAAAGCCAGAAACCAATAGCAGGCAACGCCATCTGAAGCATGTTGGTTGGTCACTACGGGTACATTGTCATTCTAAACTGACCACACATATACGGCCGGAATTATCCTTCCTGCACGCTAGGCCAACTCTCTTGTGCTGCTCCCCATCTACTCTGGTTGGCCAGCTAACCTCAGTATCACACAAACAACATCAGACGTAATAGGCACATAAGACACGCTGTGCCTAGAAAAGATATAGGAGGAGTCTGCCCACTCTGCCTCAGTACACCTAGATTCAAATAGAAGACTAGTCTACTTGTCGGTTCGGTGTATGGGCCTAGATTGTAGTGATTACAGTAAATACACAATTGCCCCACATGGCAGGGCAGCAGTCTTGATCTATTTCCCATACATGTGAGTGTGTTCCTGACAGCAACATAGTTACATAGTTAGTGGGTGGCTATGTGGGTGGCCCTGGAAGCCTGCCTGCCTGCCGTAGGCCACAGCGTATGTTGTCTATGCACAAATCCGTCTATCCCTGCTACATATTGTGAGCAGACTTCTAGAAGTATTTATGGTCTAATAATCCATATAATCTGGACTTTTACCGCCTGTGGTGAACTTTAGGATCATGCAAAGGATAAGCAAGGGAAAATGGAAAGGATCATATGATGAATGCGTATATAAGAGAGTTTGCTTTGTGCAAACAAATTTTCTAATCCATCATTACAGAGATCTATTGACAGCCAGATTTTCTGTGAATGACTTACTGCTAAACTTTTCTTCTTCTGTTTTAATAGTTTAAAATAAAAGGCTACAGTATCGAAGTGAAGATATAAACACTAGAGAATGTACCAGGGAATCCACCATAAACACTAGAGAGTGCACTAGGGAACCCACCATAAACACTAGAGAATGTACTAGGGAACCCACCATAAACACTTGAGAATGTACTAGGGAACCCACCATAAACACTTGAGAATGTACTTACAGCACACCACAATACTCACCAGCTCCCATACCTTAAGGGATGTGCACAGCTGCACAATCAATAGGTACAACGGCCAACCTGAAAACATGGTCCCTCCCAGCAATGGGTGAATGACGCCACCATAAACACTAGAGAATGTAATAGGGAAACCACCATAAACACTAGAGAATGTACTAGGGGAACCGCCATAAACACTAGAGAGTGTACTAGGGGGGAACCCACCATAAACACTAAAGAGTGCACTGGGGATCCCACCATAAACACTAGAGAATGTACTGGGGAACCCACCATAAACACTAAAGAGTGCACTGGGGATCCCACCATAAACACTAGAGAATGTACTGGGGAACCCACCATAAACACTAAAGAGTGCACTGGGGATCCCACCATAAACACTAGAGAATGTACTGGGGAACCCACCATAAACACTAAAGAGTGCACTGGGGATCCCACCATAAACACTAGAGAATGTACTGGGGAACCCACCATAAACACTAAAGAGTGCACTGGGGATCCCACCATAAACACTAGAGAATGTACTGGGGAACCCACCATAAACACTAAAGAGTGCACTGGGGATCCCACCATAAACACTAGAGAATGTACTGGGGAACCCACCATAAACACTAAAGAGTGCACTGGGGATCCCACCATAAACACTAGAGAATGTACTGGGGAACCCACCATAAACACTAAAGAGTGCACTGGGGATCCCACCATAAACACTAGAGAATGTACTGGGGAACCCACCATAAACACTAAAGAGTGCACTGGGGATCCCACCATAAACACTAGAGAATGTACTGGGGAACCCACCATAAACACTAAAGAGTGCACTGGGGATCCCACCATAAACACTAGAGAATGTACTGGGGAACCCACCATAAACACTAAAGAGTGCACTGGGGATCCCACCATAAACACTAGAGAATGTACTGGGGAACCCACCATAAACACTAAAGAGTGCACTGGGGATCCCACCATAAACACTAGAGAATGTACTGGGGAACCCACCATAAACACTAAAGAGTGCACTGGGGATCCCACCATAAACACTAGAGAATGTACTGGGGAACCCACCATAAACACTAAAGAGTGCACTGGGGATCCCACCATAAACACTAGAGAATGTACTGGGGAACCCACCATAAACACTAAAGAGTGCACTGGGGATCCCACCATAAACACTAGAGAATGTACTGGGGAACCCACCATAAACACTAAAGAGTGCACTGGGGATCCCACCATAAACACTAGAGAATGTACTGGGGAACCCACCATAAACACTAAAGAGTGCACTGGGGATCCCACCATAAACACTAGAGAATGTACTGGGGAACCCACCATAAACACTAAAGAGTGCACTGGGGATCCCACCATAAACACTAGAGAATGTACTGGGGAACCCACCATAAACACTAAAGAGTGCACTGGGGATCCCACCATAAACACTAGAGAATGTACTGGGGAACCCACCATAAACACTAAAGAGTGCACTGGGGATCCCACCATAAACACTAGAGAATGTACTGGGGAACCCACCATAAACACTAAAGAGTGCACTGGGGATCCCACCATAAACACTAGAGAATGTACTGGGGAACCCACCATAAACACTAAAGAGTGCACTGGGGATCCCACCATAAACACTAGAGAATGTACTGGGGAACCCACCATAAACACTAAAGAGTGCACTGGGGATCCCACCATAAACACTAGAGAATGTACTGGGGAACCCACCATAAACACTAAAGAGTGCACTGGGGATCCCACCATAAACACTAGAGAATGTACTGGGGAACCCACCATAAACACTAAAGAGTGCACTGGGGATCCCACCATAAACACTAGAGAATGTACTGGGGAACCCACCATAAACACTAAAGAGTGCACTGGGGATCCCACCATAAACACTAGAGAATGTACTGGGGAACCCACCATAAACACTAAAGAGTGCACTGGGGATCCCACCATAAACACTAGAGAATGTACTGGGGAACCCACCATAAACACTAAAGAGTGCACTGGGGATCCCACCATAAACACTAGAGAATGTACTGGGGAACCCACCATAAACACTAAAGAGTGCACTGGGGATCCCACCATAAACACTAGAGAATGTACTGGGGAACCCACCATAAACACTAAAGAGTGCACTGGGGATCCCACCATAAACACTAGAGAATGTACTGGGGAACCCACCATAAACACTAGAGAATGTACTAGGGGAACCGCCATAAACACTAGAGAGTGTACTAGGGAACCCACCATGAACACTAGAGAGTGTACTAGGGAACCCACCATAAACACTAGAGAGTGTACTAGGGAACCCACCATAAACACTAGAGAGTGTACTAGGGAACCCACCATAAACACTAGAGAGTGTACTAGGGAACCCACCATAAACACCAGACAGTGTACTAGGGAACCCACCATAAACACTTGAGAATGTACTAGGGAACCCACCATAAACACTTGAGAATGTACTTACAGCACACCACAATCCTCAAAAGTAAAACCAGCTTTATTAATGTTAATTAGTCATGTCATATATTAAATCTAGCATTTTAGAACCTGCACAGGGACCCTGCATCAGGGAAAGTGACTTTGCCTAATGCTGGGACCCTTTGCAGGTTTTGAAATGTTGCATTTAATATGTGAAATGCCTCATTTATGCTAATAAAGCCGGTTTTACTTTTGAACATTGTGGTATGTTGGCAGCACATTCACAAATGTTGATGGTGGCGTCATTCGCCAATTGCTACAGAACCCCACCTCAGCGGGCCTTTCAGTCTGGTTTGGTGTGCAATGAAGACTTACATATTAAATGTGTCTGAAACACACGTTAACCCTATCGTTGCGCTATTCAGCGTTCATCATTACCCTACCTATTGACACCTGTGTGAACTTAGCCTAAAGGAGATATGGGAGGAAGCCAATTAACCTACCAGTGTGTTTTTGGATTGTGGGAGGAAACTGGTGCATGTTACAACTATCACTGTGCATGGCTGCTCCTGTACTTCCCGGAGGTGATGGAGTGTAGAGAAAACCAATGATACTTTTTGTTGTGGTTTAAATATAACCATTTAAATGCACAGTGTATGTAAATACATCATTACACATACTTGCTTATCTTGCGCACCTATGTAAATATAAACACACTTGAACACATATCCCTTTTGAGAGTACCTCTGCCCCTCCCCCGTGTGGAGATAATGCAGTCCTGTGTTGTCCTTTTCTG
>NW_017307314.1:287336-292511 GCF_000935625.1 Nanorana parkeri
CCCCCCCCTTTGCAGAGCAGTTATTTTGGGAAAGAGCAGCTGAGGCAGGGGAGTGTTCTGTCCAAGCTGCCCAGACTGGTTTCATCACACTCTGTCCTCGTCTCACACACACAAGCACTATAATCATACACACAAGCTACGTAACTCATAATAATCTACGCTGGAATGGCTTCCACAACAAACAGCCAAGCTGTTTCCCTTTCCTCGCTTTTGGGGGGCCATGCGTACAAATGATCCATAATTCTTTCTATAATGGGCAAAAATGATCTGGTAGATTAGGTTGGCTCATGGATGAACCAATGTGCCCTCTGCCACATCAATATCTGCTTGCAATTTTATTTCTCTCCGTGGCGCTAAAAGATGACACCATGCTTTCCGAATATACAGATCATTCACATCATTCCTTGCGTCCAAAGGAGTTTCCCCTTCTACAGATGAGTGGGTAGCGAAACATGCGTTCCATTAGTGATTTAGTGGATAAAGCTGACCACATGCCATTAGAATTTCCTTAGAAAGTTTCTAATAGTTAAAATAGTCAAATGGACAATCAAAAATCAACAGAGCAGGATGGAAATTTTTTCTCGAATGAAATTCTAACAGTGAATGTTTCATTGGAGAAACCCCATTCATTCCAAAACCAAATGTTAACATCAAATTAAATTTCAAACAACATTCTACAAGATGGCATTATTGCATGTTCTGATGAGATTTATTGTATGAACTTTTGTATAACATTTTACCAGTCCACTGGGGGAAAATTCGATTTTATTTGGTTTATTGGGGAACTGGTGAAAATAGTCAAAAGGTCTACTGTACTTAATTCACTAAATGAACAGTTTGCTGTGGGCCCCACCCAAGAGATACCTAAGGGGATCTTACTTTTACTGCTGTAGGGGGGTTTGGAGTGAGAATCTCCACCTCCTGTCAGGTAATTCGCCAAAAAAGCAAATGGTATACTTCCTTATTAGATTCTGTCCTCCTGTCACTAGCAGTCCATTGGAACACTTTACCTGGTGACTGAGTAAACTGCTCCACACAAATGGAATGGCTAGTTTGCCCGAACTTGTTCTACATTTGAAGCAAACCATCCAGTCCTGACATAAGGTTTCTCACTTGTGAATGGATTGCCTTATCTCTATCCCCTTGTATACACACACACAGGCCAATTTCGGGAGTAAACTAGAGCCCTTGAGGAAACCCAAGTGACACAAAGGTGATGGTTACAGCAGTAGAACCTGCAGGACAGCAATGGCATCTCAAGGTTTTCTTGACAGATGCATCACAAAATCTGTCCACAGACATTAGACAGATGTTGACCATTTACTTGAAATTACCATTCTTGATCAGATTTCAGCACACTTGCATTACATGAGTACGTATGTGTGTGCACCTGTAGTGCTCTTCTTTTTATAGTGAACAAGAGCTGCTGGTCAAGAAAATCCATCCTGGCCAACAGACCTCCTTCTCATTCAGATCTACTAGCTAGAATGGTAAATGAGCTGTGAGGGTGCCCATAGACCCCCTGGTGGCCACTCAATACTGATTCCCAATCATCTACTCTAGGTACTTTTAAAGATTACATTGTGGAAGCCCCAACCTTCCAATGTGTACCCCAAGCAGAGAAGTCTACTGCTTATATTGGAAATGTCATCCAGTAGGCTAATATTCCCTGAGATAACAGGCACTAAGGTAATCTCCAGTACAGATACACATTTTTATGCTGGATTATTAAACTCCAGGCATATATAAAAGGTTCAAATGAATGTATTCTGTATTCATGAATAATCATTATATGAACAGGGCCTGTTGAAAACAATATCATTTCTAATGCCTATACATTTTGTTCTATTGGAAATCCAGCAAAATGCATGACAATGTCCTTGGACTAAACAAGCCACAAAAGCGTTATCATACTAGTTATACAAGTCTAAGTTGTTTCAGCAGACAAATTTAATCTTACTATATGGCCTGACCTTATCCTAAAGACAATGGGGCCCTGGTACTAACATTGTTTGTAAATTTGCCTCTCCTATTTGAGTCACCATTAACTGTCCCAATGTAAAAGCACTTCTTTACAGCATAATACATAGATTGCATAATCAAATGCTTGGGAAGTAAAGGGAGGCTCTCTTGACAGAACACATTCATCTGACAAACTTTGCAGTAGGCTTCCGTTGACACACAGACCCAGCAATTTTGCATTGGGGCAGTAGGCTTCCCTTGACACACAGACCCAGATCCGGCAATTTCTGCAGCCCAGTGGTTGTCTACCCAGTGCGCTGTAGTTGGGGAGTGGGAAAGCGAAACCCCAATCTTAAAACTGGAAATGTTTATTTCTTAATTGTTTTTAGGAAGCTGATAGCAGGTAAAAAAAAATAGTCCAGGGAACTGACAATTGCACCAGAAATCACAGTAGCCAGTTTTCAGGAACCACATGGTGAATGCAATGTATAATAGCAAACACTCCTGACAAATGACATCTGCACATATCCTTAGTGTTGTTCTTCCTGTTATGATCTGAACTGGCTTTACACATGCCATCAATTTCAAATTTGAAAGTTCACAATAAAGCAGGTGACATTTTGTGACATAGACTGGTTTTTCATCCCTTCAGAGCATGGTCCCGATTTTCTGCTACTTCACTCTACCGGCAACTACAAACACTGCTGTCTGTCAAGCTCCTACTGTGCATCAGGCTGTCAACTGATGAGCTTAAATTAATACCCTCTCCGATCCAAAAGCACTGCATCGTTTATCGCCATGTAGCTCAGACGAAGATTAGCTGCTTAGAAAATTAAAGGATGTTATATGCTACAGTGCTTCACAGTGTTGCTTCACATAGTAACTGTGGATAAACTGCTGTAAAGGAATTCCCCTGAATGTTAACACACTTTAAATTTAATAAATTCCACGTGGGGAAAATATTCTTTGTTGTTGGCTTAGTATGGTGCTAGCCATATGCAGACTATATTTATGGCACTTTCATATTTATGAGTTGCAGTGGCATTCAGTAAATGCGCTTTTTAATGTCCATTAAGCAACACATGCTGATGCCCGTACTGTGGTGGAGTGGGCTGTGGTGCTATTTATTTTTAATGGCACCCAATTCATTGCAGTAGTGGGCAACACACTTGCATTGCATTGCACCAAAATGCACATGCTGTGCATTGTGGTACATTGCATTAGGAAAAAAAAAGGGGTTATATCCCCATTTTTGTGTGCATTAATGTGCTCTGCCAGGGCATTCAAAATGATGGGCTGCCTTAACGCTACACACCTTAACACATGATGATGCGTTAACCATGCAGCACAAAGCAACAGGTTCACGTTGGTGTCTTTCCAACCCCCTATCCACCTCCTATTATTTCGATCTTTGCTTTGTTTCTGTTCGGAATAAAGAGAAATACCCGGTATATTCTCCTACAATGCAGTACTGGCTGACTGAGAACCCAGATGCTTGAGACATGCAAAGGACGAGGAAAGAGTCTTTAGCCCTCACATACCTCTGACCAAGGCGACTTGAAGCTTACACGTGGCCTTATTTACTTGATAGGATGGAAGGTATGCATGAACATCACAAGAGGCAGCCATTTACATTATATTGACCCGTCTGTTCATCAAATAACAAACTAATGCTAGTGTTTTACAGCACACACCATAGGATCTACTATGATATGACACCACAAAACACCCACACATCACTAGATCCCTACTTTCTGAAAGCGATGTTGACATAGGATTAGGCATGCCCTCGGCTTACGCCTACTGGCAATGTTCAGGTCTAGGGACTGATTGCTTAGGCAACGAGCACCAGGGTCGTCCCTATAATGAAACAGCCTTAGGTGGTTGGAACAGCGTCCCAGGTTAAGAGTTGTTAGCAGCCTTTGAGGCTCTGTCCGGCATCCCGCCCAGCTTACTGACGTCATTGGTTGCCAGGGAGCTGCACAGGATGCTCTGGATGGTGTCCCGCCGAGCTCCTGGCAACCAGTGACGTCAGTTACCTGTGTGAAACGGGCCTGGACACATCTGGACAATCAGTAGTATTTCCCCGGACGACCAGCAACAGTAGCACAGAAGACCCCCCCACCCTCTCAACGGCCTCAAGCGGCGTGAGAGGAAGAGACCGCCCTGCCGAGCGCTTTGTTGTTGGAGGGTCATGCCCATTTTCTCAATACCTGGAAGTTTTCTTTCCTGTAGCTCTTTAATGTAATAGCAGATTGGACTGAGCCATCAGAATAAAGGTATGCTGTGACACCCTATGGTTCTTGCTCTACAACACTCACCGTAGTTTACATTATTTACCCCAAGACAGCTTTACAATAAAGTGTATGTAAACCGTAAATCCACTTTCTCAGTATGTTTGGCAGCATGACTTGTGAAGCTGCAAAGTTTCTTACCTGCCAGTAACATCCCTTCCTGTTACAGGCTGACAACACTAAGCCACTGCCTTGTAAATTAGCAGCAGCATTGTCAGCCTGTCCATTAAAATGCCTATCTAATAGGCCTGATTGGCAATCCAATGGACAACTGAAGGAGTTCAGAAGACAGGCTGCTGCTAATTGAGAACCAGAAGATTAGCGTTGTCATCCTGAAACAAGAAGTCCTGTAACTGGCAGGATCTCCAGATAAGAAACTTTGCAACAAATTAACCGCCTACATATCGCCATCATATAAACAGTGATTGAGAAAACAAACACACTCGGGTGGCCAGTGCGCCCATGAATGGTTGTGATCTGAGCTCTTGTTGGAGCGAATTTACACACAGAAGCATGGTGTCATTAATCATAGGAAACATTACACTTTATTTTGGTGTACTGTGAATTAAATGTGTGCAAATGGAATACAAACACCACAAACATGCTTCAGTGTAAAAATAAGAGCAGTGTTAACAAAATGTGCACTTTACATGGTTAAAAACGGCATATTTCCATATCATGCTTATCTGCATTGTACACGGGAGTAAGGTAGTGCCTACTGATGTAAATGTATGTACCCATCGGTCAGGCTGCAGGTGAATGGAAGCCGTGACATGCCTTCATGGTTAAAGTGATACCCACAGCTTTTTTTTATTGGTTTTGGACAGAATGGGGACGGCTAGAACCCCTCTGAAGAAGGATGATGCTGCATGTGCAATAATTGGTGAAAATGGCAGCAGAGCACCCCCCCCCCCCCCCC
>NW_017307314.1:292557-296178 GCF_000935625.1 Nanorana parkeri
GGGGAAAATGGGCGCGGAGGCCCCCCCCCCCCCCACACACATAAAGCCCATCTCTTGCATTTCACCAGTTCATGTCATCGCATATACGTTAATGTGGATGCTGTGACGTGAACCTATCCTTTAGTGCGAACCTTGATTCCCAGAAAGGACATCCTTGCAACTTTGCTTGCAAGCACGCTTTTTATTTTGTTTACCTTTTTAAAATACATTTCTGAATCCAGTGCGCCCCTCGGCTCAGCGAGAGTGACATGGCCTTTGCTCCAGCAGCCTCCTGCGTTTTTTTACATCAGATATCCTAGGATGCATTGGCTTCCACACTGCGGGTAGGGAAGGCTGGACCTGGCAGTGTCATAGGAAAGAAGATGGTATCGTGGGACCCAGCATGCAGTGGTGGATTGACGGAGCACAGCAGGACAACGCTGGATTCGTTGGGCATGTGACTATGTTAATTGTGGATAACCCCAGTGCCACTGGTAAGAGGGGATCTTTAACCACTTCTGGGTCGCAATACGTCCATATATGGCGGCCCACAGAAGTGGTTAAACCAAGAACAAGGCTGTTGCGGAAGCCGTGTTCTTGGTGTCATTTTAAACAGCCGGCGATCGCTGTTAATGTACAAGTGATCAGACGCCTATACAGCCGCTGCATCGTTTGTACAGGGTTGCTGCCGGCTTCCCCGGGCTCTGCTGTCCTCTGTGCAAGGCCCAGGACCAGCATGGCGGGTCTCCCCGCAACGATTGGAGAGAGATCCAGCGGCTACTGGCTGCTTATCTCTCCTCCGATCACTGGACCCAGAAGTGATGTTTATTACATCACTTCCGGTGTCACTGTTTACATTCTCCGGCTCATAGAGCTGGGGAAGCAGATCTCTGGTTCCTCGGCTTCTTTGGGGTCCCTAGGTGACATTAGGGGTCTGAAAGACCCCTGATGTCTCCATAAAGAGGACCTGTCACACCCTATCTGCTATTACATGGGGGGGGGGGCTTGTTTGGCCCCTATGTTATAGCAATAAAGGTAGTGTAAAAAAAAAAGTGTTAAAAAAAAAACAAAAAACATATAAGAAAATTGAAAAGAATGCAGAAAAGTTCCCCGCCCTCCACATGCGCGCACATACAAAACAAATACGCGTTGGTGCACCTACGTGCGAAAACGAAAATTGCGCTACACGTTACATATCGCCGTGAACGTCGGAGTGAGAGCAATGATTCTAGAGTCATTAATCACTGTTAGCACTAAACTCATGAGGGGTAAAAGCTTTTAAAGTGTCCCATATGGGAAATTTTGTGTACTGAAGTTTTTTGCGGCTTCACGCGCAAACGCAATTTTAAGGCTTGACATGTTTGGTATCTATTTACCTATTTATATTTTACCACCAAATTGGGTATCATATTCTGTTTCTGTGCACTAAATTTTGTGTATTTTATCCAAAAAATACTGGTTTGGTAAACATTTCTGCAAATACCGTTCGACATAAACAATTGCAAGTAGCATTTTTCTATTTTGCAGGGCCTCTGCTTTCAGAAAAATATATCATTGTTGTGTGTTTGAAGCTGTTTTCTAGCCAAAAATTTTGATTTTATCGTGTGTGCGAATAGTAAGAAAATGGTTCGGATAGCAAGTGGTTAAAAAGCACACATGGTGGATGAAGTTCCTCTTTCAGCACGGATAGAACAAGTGTGACGTATACAATGATATTACAGATTTCTTTTACCTTTCTGACCATGTATCATTTTACACCAGGGACGTGTGGTCAGGGGAGGCTAAGCCTCACCTAGTATTATGCTGGAAAACGCTGTCAGCTGACAGCTTTTTCTCCATTCAGATCGGCTTGTTGCAGGTTACACAGCAGGGAAAGCCTCCCGCTGTGTGACCCGTCATGGACGGAGCGTTGCCTGTTAATTACAGGCAACGCTGCATCCGGCTTTTGACAGGTAGTTAGGTTACACAGCAGCGGGCTTCCCCACTGCTTGTGTAACCTAACTTGGTGAGGCAAGAGCTGTCACAGCCTCTACTCTGTGTTATAGGCGTGAGCTGTGGATGGCTTGGACCAATAGCAAAGCACCATTGGTACAAGTTGTCAAATATTTTTAAAAAAACATTGATCTCTATGCCTCACCAGTGAAGAACAGGGAGGCTCCTCCTTATACAGCTTGGTTACTGAGGTGGGGCGGGGCTTTGGTGGGATGGGGTGGATCTTCAGCAGGCTTTTTTTTTTGCCTCACCCAGCACAGAAGGCTCGGCATATCACTGCTTTACACCCATATTCAGGGAGTAACATGAAACATGGTCAGATCGCTACCTTCCCCCCACTTACCTGAATCGCTGGGTTCTTCTCCCCACAGGCTGGTTTCCATTTTAGAATTTAGTACAGCTGTGCTGTCAAAGGATCTGTGAATGGAGAAACTACAAATCCAATCAATCAGCCACTGCAGCAGAGGGATCAGTAGTTCTCAATGGAATACAAGGGTGGTGACATCACTGCTCTTGTAGTCCATTCATTCTTCCATCCATGTTACTGAATGTGTGTCTAGAGCATTGCACCTCGTGGTTACAATGCTTCACTGGCGCCTGTGTGAAAACAAATAAACACAGCACATTGTTTTCTTTTATGATGTGCGCATTTATTTGTTTCTAAAAATGTGGAATTTCCCTTTAAATTATTTTCCGGTAACACCCCAGAACTTGTAGTTCCACATCGCTAGAGCTTCACGTTGTGCCTGAGATGTGGTGTCTACAAAATGTGTGTGCGTGCAGAAATACACATAGGGAGGCCATGCACCACACACAGGCAGACAATAACCAGGCAGCCTCTCTGACCTCAAGCGGCGTCACGTGACTGCGTCTGAAACTTGCAAGAGCATTACATCAGCCTGGGAACCAACACACGACCAAAACACAACTACTATTAAAGCGGCGACATCAGTGACCTCGGGGTGACCAGCGCTGACTACCTACGTTACGCCGCTGAAGTCACCGTGACATATACATTTTAACAGATAACATGATATTCCAATGGCGAGAATCCACTAGTCACGCGTGCGTGGTGATTTATCAGTATATGTATAGGTTATATGTGCGACTCCATTCGGCGGACCCTGTAGTTAATCTCCATTGCCTCTTTAAGAGCACTCTACGCGGGTCCCGTTCGAACTCTGATGTCTGTCCGAGCGAGATGCGATTGGCTGGAAATCACGTGAAGGCGAATAGGCGCTTTTAGCACGGAAGCGGGTGGGGAGGGTCGGAACGGAGTTCTGATTGGTCACCGGGGACGTGACGTGTCACCTATATAAGGCGCAGGAGGCAGCGCGCCCGCGCTTAGTTGGCGCTGAGACCTGGTCACGGAAGGGTCTTGTTGCTAGTTCTCGGCTGCTTTGGGGGCCTGTTACACAACAGATCAGCAACGCTGGGCAACGAAGCCGCCGTCGCTCCATCATCCAGCCCCCCCGCACTCTACAAGATGCAACGCGAAGCCGACACGGCCCATGAGGCCGAGAGTCACCCCGGGCTGGGTTTCCGCCTAGAAGCGCACCGCATCGTCAGCATCTCGCTGGGGAAGATCTACCATTCCCGGGTGCAGCGTGGCGGCATTAAGCTGCACAAGAACCTCATGGTGTCCCTGGT
>NW_017307314.1:296344-312124 GCF_000935625.1 Nanorana parkeri
TGACTGTCCGAGCCTTGAAGCCGAGGCCAGCCACCCCGATCCCCCGAGCCCGTGCTGCAGGAAGAGGAGCGGGGGCAGCGCGCCGGATGGGCCGGCCATGAAGCGAGCCAGGCGGGAACAGAGAGAGCAGGAGGTGCCGGAGCCGGCAGAGGAGGCCGAGGAGGAGATGGAGACGGAGAATGTGGCCAACCTCATCAGCATCTTCGGCTCCAGCTTCTCGGGACTTCTCACTAAGGAGCCGGGGACAGAGGAGGGCCAGGAGCCCGCACAGGAGGTGCAGGAGCTGGACTCCCCAGCAGGACAAAGCTGCAGTGAACCTGCCATCAGCTCCAGCATCACACCGTGGAGCACGGCCATAGAAGCCTTTTGATGGCTGATGAGAGCAAGGACTGGACTTTGACCCACCTTCCTAGAGACACTAGGGGGAGCTACAGAGCGTTGTCTGCCCAGAGGGTCTCCCTCCTGGTGGGAGAAGATCGCCAGAGCTGGCCTGACCCGGAGCCATGTCGTTATCGTGTTTTTCTATGTTTGTGGGTTGGATGCCTGTTAGTCTGCATTAAGACATTTCGGATCTGTAGGGGCGTTGAACGAGTTCCCATCATGATTTTGCCCCTTTCCGGTGCCAGGGGGGGGCGGGTAACCCTTTTCTTGCCAACCTTGGCAGGGAACGGGTTAAAGGGTAGATCCACCTAAAACTGGAGACCTGTAAGGAGACAGGCTTTTTATGTTGAGGGGAATTGGATAGGATCTTGTAGTTCAGATTCTCTTCCCATTGATGGCCCCAGGAGCCCAATGTTGACCACATGCTTGGCTTGGTCTTCTAGTTCCCGGCTCTTATCCATGGGGTGGTTACAGGAGTCCACTCACCAAAGACCTGGTCTTGTAGTTCATGTATGTGGGGTGGTAGAGATCTGAGGGGTCCAGTGCTGGCCACACGCTTGGCTAGGTCCTGTAGTTCATGCTCTTCCCATTCGGTGGTCATTGGAGTCCAATGTTGGGGTCTGAGCAGTCCAGTGCTGGCCACACTTTGCTAGGTCTTGTAATTCAGATTCCCTTCCCATTGGGTGGTCATAGGGGTCCAATGTTAGGCCCATACTTAGCTAGATCTTGTAGTTCAGGCTCTCTTCCCATTGGGTGGTCATAGGTAGGTGCAGGAGTCCATTGCTGTCCACACATTTGGCAATTTTCAACCAACTTTGCTAAAATGACCAAATAGATCAAGGGCACCTTCCACCAAGAGAGGCGGTTTATAGGTTTCCTTGGTGTGCGTGATCATTTTTTGCTGAATGAAGATGGTCAGAATTGGTGGGTCTATGGCAAGCATTACTCTTGTGATGTAATGAGGGAAAGGCTTCCTCCTGATGTCCTTTAGATTCCCCACAACATAAAACTAACTTGTCTATTGAAAACAGGAGTTTTAAGTGGATTGATCCTTGAAAAGAAATGTTTTTTTTACATTGAATTTTATTTTAAAGAATCATTGAAGGTCCTCCTGGCATCGGTTGTGTGTTGAGCTCTGAAAATGAAAAGGGTTATTTTTTTTGTAAGGGAGGTGGGGTGGTTTGTCTTGCACCAGAAATGTTTTATCTTTAGTCATACAAGTAATTCCTGAACACTTGGGAGCCGAGTTCCCCCTCCCCAGTTCACATCTGTCCACGTAACTTCCCTCCCCCTCCAAGAATGTCTCCCCATCCCCCACTTCTGTCTTTTGGCCACCACGTGCATGGGGAGTTCCCCATTTAGGGAGGGGGAAGGGAAGTTCCCATCTGCTTACACTACCCCTCTCCCACTCATTGTGTGCTGGGGCCCGCAATTTTAGTTTACACAGCCACTCCTTCCTGTTACATGTCCTGACTTGTGTAAAATACCAAACGACTGACAACACGAGCACCAGAGGGGTGTATTTTTTTTTTCCTCCAGGGTTAATCCCTCTTACTGCAGTCTTGGATCGGTTTCCTGCCAGCCTGCGGTTTCAACTAATTCATAATCACTGTGGATTTTATTTTCAGTTTTCCGCTTCCTTAGAAATCTCAATCTGGCCTCAAAGCTTAAGATGTTTTCCAATTTTTGGTGCACAGACAAAATTGCCGGTACCGGCTTCCCAATACCAGACACAATGGCTGAACTGTTGAAGCATGAGGAAGTGAATACGTGTTTCTTTGTTAATATAGGGAGCCGAGAAGCCCTATGATGATATTGTATATGTATTTGTTGAAAGCTCCGTCAGACTTGGTGCTTGTGATACATTCAGCTCTGTCCACGTTAGCCGGATCTCCTGCCTTTGTTTTAGAAGATGGGATTTCTGGCGAGAAGCGATTACCACGGAGTTTACAGTATTTTTAATGCACAATGCTGTAACCTGGATTTCTGTATAAAATGACGTTTCTACGTGTTTAACACGTATTAAATATTTTGAAAAGTTTCCTTTGTTTCTTGTCATTTAGTGGCCTGGGTGGGGAATTCTAATTTATTTTTTCTTATTTAAAGCGTTTTGGGTGAACAGGTCCGTGAGCGCTGACCAATCAGAATTCAGCTTTCTGTACATTCAATGGGCACTATAATGAAGCTGGTGTCTGGTTGATGAGGGTCACGTCACATTATTGCACTTTTATACTGTATGAATGTCTATTAAAAGTTGGGTCCAGAGTGCAGGAAGAAATGGAACCCAAGTGTATCTTCTGCTTTGATTGCAGCAAATTGAAATATGGTGGCTATGGGTTGCTGTGCCTAGCACCTTGTTTAACATAAAGCCTGACTGAAGTCTTGCTTTTATACTTGTTATGCAGTCACACTGCATAACATGCAGAGAATATGGATTTATTGTACAGGTGATTAAGGCTACTTTCACATGGGTGATTAGGATCTTGGAAGACAAGAATCAGGGATAGGGCTGCAGCTAACGATTATTTTCATAGTCAGTTTCCTGATTATTTTATAGATTAGTTGCATCAAATAAAATCCCCCCCCCCCCCCCAACTAATCGATAACAACTGGTTGACAACTATTATCGATTAGTTGGTTGCAGCCCTAATCAGGGATTCTTGCCGATGGAGAAACTTCAACCCTATGCACACTTTGCGTGCCCTTACCCTGTAAAAAAAAAGTCAAGGGCTGTTGGAAAGTAACCGCTAAGTGGTTACATGCAAAAAGGGCCTCTTACAGGCCGTTTGCGTCCAGGGACGGTAGTCCTAATCAAAGCTAATCAGCCAGCTTGTATGCAACCATAGGTCAGAGCGCTGCAGTGTTTAGCCACATCACAACACTGCAGTCTAGCTGCCCATGTTAATGTAGCTTAAAGGGGTAAGAAGCTGCCCGGTGCATGGCACCATGCTAGATGGCTTCTGTTACACAGCTAGACTCCTGCATGGTACTCCCCTCAACAATGCTCATACTCCTCAAGCAGTGTTGATTGTAAAACTGCAGGGGTTGTCCGGCTCTCCAGCAGGGTGCAGCTTCTTAATCACGAACATATTACAAATATAAATGTATTATACCAGGGGTAGGCAAACACTGGTCCTTCAGCTGTTCAACTACAAATCCCATGATGCATTGCAAGACTGACAACCACAGATAGGACTCTCAGAGGCAGATGCATGATAGAATTTGTAGTTTCACCACAGCTGAAGGCCCAGGGTTTGTCTAGCCGTTTTGTTACTTGCAAGGGGATCTGTGAGCCATTTATGCAGCTTGATTTATAAACTCCTCCCTCTGCTGCTCTAATGCAACACTGACACAGTAAAACCTGCCGCTGACCACTCCATCTCTGTGCCTCTGAAGAGACATTCTGTCCCGCCTATAGTGCTAAATCTATCGTAAACCTTTTGTCAGTTGGGTGCCCAGAATTCGAGGCGCAGATTTTCCAAATACACAAAAAAACCTGTCACATATAATTTTCTGACTGATTCCTTCATGAATGCCCCTCTTGTGTACATGTATTGCACATTATTCCAGATTTGGGAAGTTTTGCCCAAACCTGGTCCTCAACAACTATTACCGGGGCAGTTCTTCCTAATTCTAGACCCCTGTTTGTTTTTGGTTATAAGCCAGATGAATTATTACATTGCACTAGTGTGTTGTGTTAGGCAGCCTATTCATTCTGAATGGACAGCCAACACGTTAATTTGCCAATTGGCATCTTTCACAATGCAGCACATCATGCACAGATGATACACATTTCTATGTTGTGTGTTGGGGTGCCATTCATAACAAATGGCACTGTACTGTATTCATGCGCCGCAGTAACGCATGGTAAAATGTCTTACCACAACTCACTAGTGTTAATGGGCCCTTACAGAATCATGACCTTCTTTTCCCCCCCCGATTATGCATAATGAGGTCTGAATCATATGACCCCAGTGGGGCTCATTAGGTACTTGTTTGGAAAATCAGCAGCTTTCACAATGCAGCACACCCCAATGCCCAGATGGTAAACATTAGTATGTTGTCTGTTGGGGTGCCATTCATAACAAATGGCGTTGTACTGTATTCATGCGCTGCAGTGACGCATGGTAAAATGCCTTAGAACAGCTCACTTGTGTGAATGGGCCCTTACAGAAACATGACCTTTTCCCCTCTGATTATGCATAATGAGGTCTGAATCATATGACCCTGGTGGGGCTCATTAGGTACTTGTTGGGAAAATCCTGCAGTAAGGTCCGACTTTGAGGTGTTACTCTAAGCTTAGGTATAGTGTGCACCTCATTGATCTAAAAGCTGACAACATTCATTGCAATCTGCTCATTCAGAATTGCAAGGAACCAACATGTCTGCTCATTTGGGATCCAGTGTAGGCAAACAAATTGGATGGAGTGATATAAAAGTGATTTAATAGGTTGGAATTAATTACATTTAGGAAGATAATATAATACAGCTAGCTACACATTACAATTTATATTCCAATAAATTTAAATTTTTCAGCCTAATTAGTACAATTAGACTGTTATTTGTGTGCTGTGTAATGGGCCCCAATGCAGGTCAACGCAGTAAACAAGCCTCTGATCATTAAAAACACAACTGTGAATACACATGCTGTGCAGCGTGCTGCTTTGGGGACAGATAAGTTATGCGTTTTGATGTGTTGGGCCCATAGAAGATGAATGGGCCAACACATGTGCATAGGTGTGACTATCGCCTTTCTACTTGCGGTGCTGAGACTAATCAAATCAATGTTTGCCATTTACCCAGATTATCAGTGTTTGGGGAGCTCAATGCTAGGCGTCTTCTGTGTTTGTTGGATCCTAACCTGAAGAAAGAAGCTGCAGGACAAGTATTAAAGTACAAACACAAAATACTACTCAAATATAACAAGTATTTGATTTAACAAGATAAGAATAATGTATTATATTGAAGGTTACTTCTGATATACTGTTTAAGTTGGGGTTTTATGTTTTTATACTTGTCTTGAAGCTCCTGCCTTGTTCTTGGGACTATTTACCTTCCATGGTTGGTACGTCCAAGTACCGTCCTTACCATCTTGTCTTGAATTGTATTGTAATTGTATTGTCTTCCTTATATTGTAAAGCGCTGCGCAAACTGTTGGCGCTATATAAATCCTGTATAATAATAACAATGGCTTATGTGGTGCCAGAATCTCTTATGTATTGAATCTTAAACTGGAGCTTTATTGCTTCTGTTAGATTGCAGAAGGGTCCATGCAAAGGATCCATGCACATGTTTCTAAGGGTTCTTCAGGCCAGTTGTATGTTAGTGATCTAGTTTACTGTCTTGGAACTTGCCAGAGGTTCTATTGATTTGTTTGGGTGAATGGACTTCTAATTGGGCACAATATGCCAGTGAATTGTTTTGAACATCATTGTCTTGAGTCTTCACTCACCAGGGCTTAGTATGAAGTACTGCTGTATTCAGTGGTATAGATGAATGGAGCCTCTAAGTCCTGCAGCAGTGGCTTTGTAAATGGAGAACATTGAGTTGCCTCTGTGAGCTACAGCTTACTGCTCATCAGAATGACCCAAATGCCAGCAAGATCCCAGAAAAAGATCTGCTTGGCCACCTGTTCTGTCAGAAATGAAAGTTGAACATTTTAGATGTCCCTAAAATTCGTCTATGTTAATGGAAAGTACTTTAGGAAGTATGGAGGCTGCCATTACTAATCTCTGCTTTTGACAATGTGCTTGGCTGTCATGCTGATGCTTTGGCTTTAGTACTTTCTGAGCCATTGACTGGGAAAAAGTATGCTTCCTTGGCACCTCAAAGCATGGAATCCAGCCAGGCAACTAGTATTTCCAGAAGGGGGGCAGCAATTCTTATTTTTCTCTCATTACGGGTTTCTTCTAAAGATTTATTGCCATAAAGTAGTATTAAGGTCTGGGCGTTTTTTACCTTAATGCATTCTCTGCATCAGGGTAAAAACAGCCCAGGACCTTTTTTTTACCCCAGTACCCCCCAGTCTCACACACACTTACCTCTCAGCTGCGCTCATCCCCGCCGCCGGTCCCGAAGTGATCCTCCGTACCCCAAACGTCTTGGTTGCGGGGGAGGATACTGATGGCAGAAAGAGCAACAGGCTCCTTCAGGCTCCTTCTGCCATCAATCAAAGAAGGAAGGGGTGTGGCCTGCCACAGGGCTGTGTGTGTCTATGGACACACACAGCCGCTGCGGGGACGAGTGTGTAGGGTGCCTTCATTAGAACTATGGTGGCACCCTTGCAGGAGGCGGGGGGAAGAGCATGGCGGGGACACACTAGAAAACGAGGAAAGAAGTACTTTTAAAAAAAAAAAAGCCTCCAGCAAAGGAGGGTCTCCTTAAAGGAGAAATGAAAAAAAATATTGGCTTTAAAGTGACATTAAACCCTTAGATTTTTTTTTAACATAAAACAATACTGTAATGTGTGCCTCATGTCTTCTCATGCTGGGGGAGAACTTCCCTTTGCAGCTGATGGCCTCTTCCTGTAGTGCTGGCTCAGGTTGCAAACCTACACACAGACACCATGTAGCCATTCCAGAGACAAGGCAGTCTGCTGCAAAACAGAAGTATGAGAAGAGATACAGATTTAAAAGGAAGAGCAGCAAAGAGAAGGGAAACAACAATGGATTACAGTAAGGCACACATTACAGTATTGTTTTATGTTAAACAATCTGAGGGTTTAATGTCACTTTAAGGCTTACAGCAGTACACAGTGCAACTGGGAAAAATCTGCAGGGTGTCGGTGCTCCTCAGCCTTGTAGAAAATCAAAACCCCACAGCCTGAAAAAAACTGCATTGTAATACATGAATATGGCAGACTTGTAGAGAACATGTGAGGATACATATAGCGGAGCTGCCTTCTCTGACTTGGTTTTAATGGTGAAGGCCCTGGGGCTAACGGCCAAGTTTTTTTTAGCTTCTGGGTCAGAATTTAAACTTCACGGTCTGCATGCTTGTTTTAGGCAAGGGGCTAGTCAGCAACCCCAAAGCCTGCAGAAGCAAGCAATGCCAATTCCCAAGTTTATGTTCTCGCACGTCATCGTTACAGCAGCTTGCCAGCGCTCTATACATTTTTAATCGCAAAGTACAAGAAATAAAGCCCATGTAGGCTGTTTTCATATTTGCAACACTTTATTGGACTAGAAGGCAGGACATTTCCTCCCATGTACTAAAATGATACAGTCTTGACAATTGTATACCTTGCAAAAATGAAGACTTATAGCTGTGCTGTATGTATACTCAAAGAAAACAAGTGCAAATGATGCCAAAGTTTCTTGCTTTTGGATTTGTAAACAGCCAGGGATTAGCTACTAAGGCCCTATTCATAAAGAATGATAACTCATAAGGCAAAAATTAGTCACCAGCCAGGTTGTTATTCCTCATAATAGTAACAGTGTAAGAGCCCTGAAATACATGTTAGGTCCCTTTCACATGGGGGCCCTGCGTTCCATCTCGGCAGAGCATCCTAAATTGATCCCCTGCTGAGTCGGATCAAAACGGAAACAGATGTCACATATGTGACATCCGTGTTCTGTTATCGTGGTTAAATCAGGGTATAAAGTCCTTCCTGGAGCTGACATAAATGAGCAGGTTCTGTGTGATGGATGAAAAACTGGCCCATGAAACCCCATCCTACTGGTGGCCGGATGTACACGGACATGCGTCCACCCACATCTTATTGCGCTCGGTCCATTGGACCTGGATATAAACGGATACATGTCCACTTAAATCTGCCTGGCCATAGGGATACATTACAGTCTGTTTTTGATCCATTTCATTATTGGTCAAAAATGCAAAGAGGGAATACCTGTGTGAAATGAGCCTGAGCTGAGTCTAACCACATGCTTCTTCTCCAACAGTTCTAGGTCTTGACCAGGGTCCAGAAGAGGCAGCAATCAGTGTCTCAATAAACCCACCAATAAGGTGAAAGTGTCAGAGATACAATGGACTGGTCAGCCCGAGGGGGGATCTTCTCCAAGTAACGGGTAAGTAATTCAGGGCTCACACTTTTGCGAAGAGTGTCAAGTTTGGTGGTCATCAAGTTTTTGATGTTAGGTCTACATACAATAACTCATTGCAACTAGTTAGAATCCTGACCGTCTTGATTGTATTGTGATTGTAATGTCTTCCTTATATTGTAAAGCGATGCGCAAACTGTTGTTGCTATATAAGTACTATGTAATAATAATAATTTGGTCCTGGTCTGACAGCAGAATTCCAGTTGGCTTCACTTGGTTACTGTGCTTGAAGCTAGCACTGTATTTGAATAAGGGCATGTGCTTAACAATCTCCAAGGTCATATTCATCTCTGACCCTATCTCTTCGCTTGGATGAGAAGGTCATTCTGAGAACACGATCAACAAAGTTGGAGCTGTTGCGCAAGCCGCATTCAAGTTAGGAACACAAGCTAAATGTGATTGTAAGCCATGGGCCACGGTCCTATGTTTTTGTATGTTTTTGTAATTCTGGTTATCGGTCTTTTAAAATGGTATTTTTGGGTGTCCTGTTTATTTGATTGCATTTGTCAACAGTTCAAAACCCCCGGGGCTTTTCTTGCAGCAGTTATATGATTTCTGGCTGTAAACAAATAGTACAGCGGTTCATTCCGGCTGAGGTCCCGTCAACATTATAAAATTTGATATGTAACATTTCCTTTTAGAGTGCAGCAGCTATTTATATCTCTTCTGTCATCGTGGTTAAATCAGGGTACAAAGTCCTTCCTGGAGCTGAAAGAAATGAGCAGCTTCCTCGTCTGACAGTGATAGAAACAGTTCAATGATCTCTTACAAATAGGCACCAGGTGTGAGTGCTACGGTCACCGGAAAAAAGGATATAATTGGTAGTTAACCCTGTGCCTGCCATGCAGGGTAGAGCTATATAGTTTGCATTGTGCAAGGACAAGGGATGTGCAGCAACCCGGGGCAGACATCTACGTGTTCAGCCTTTAGTTATTATAGCTTTGGTCTAAGCATGATATCTTAGTTGTATTGTCTGGTGGTCAACTAAGCCTGCATTTTAAGGTGATTTTGAAGCTTTCTGAAATGCATTTGTTATGCATTTTTGGCTTGGCTAATGGAAACCCAGTTACTGGAAAGAGGATATGGTTGTTAGGTGCCAATATGTGCATTTTCCAGGTGCTCTATGGGGTCAGAAATGTGTAATTGTGCCCGAAAAAAGCTCAGGTACTTTTTTTAAGGCCTGGCTCACACCTGAACGTTTTGTAGCGCGTTCAACGCTCGACGAACGCTCTACAAAACGCTCAAACATCTAAATCCCATTGTATTCAATGGGTCTGGTTCACACCATCTGAATGCGATACAAAACGGCCTACGCCCAAAGAAGTACATGTACTTCTTTGGGGCGTTTTGGTCTCGCTTTTCCATTGGGATACAGCCAAGTAGCCCTCGGAAACGGGCGTTTGTCGCACGTTTTTTTAACCGCGAATTGCGGTAAAAACGTGCGACGCGAAACGCGCATATTCAATACGCCTAGGTGTGAACCCAGCCTTAAATTCAAGCATCAGGCCACACCCCGCTCAGATGTCAATGGACACAGTTGAAAAGAATGGGATTCTTCATGTTGAGCATTGCAGCGCTTTGGGAAACGCAACAAAACGCTCAGTTGTGATGGGGCCTTATGTCTGACAGTTGCTATTCTTTAACTGCCTGAGCTTACACATTCAGAAAGTTGTGAGGTCATGTAGGTGACAGCACTTCTAAGGCCCTATTCACATGGGCATGCACAGCCGTACAGAAACCTGCAACCCAGGAGGGACAGCTGGTGCGTGTAGTTGCCTGTACAACTCAATGACAAGACACGGCTGCATGCTGCTACACACCAACCGGAACTTGCACATCCGTACAGATATGGATCCACGCCCTTGGACGCAGACAGTGCATCCAAACAGTGGATCTGTACCTGTATAGATGTGCAAGTTTGGGTCGGCATGCATCCGGATCCTGTCTTTGGGTGCACAGGACTACATGTACCCGCTGTCCCTCCCTAGTGCATGGATATGCACACTGTATGGCTGTGCACATCCATGTGAATGAGGCCTAAATGTCTCAGCAATGACAGTTTCCAGTTTTTTATCATGATGGCTTTCATTTTGTGCCTTGATAAGCATGGAGCTCAGTATTCAAAACCTGAGCAATAAACCATTGTCAAACCTGGGAAAAAAAGTACGGTGTGCCCATGTTTGGCACACTGCAAACCATGCCTGGAAGGAATTTGATAGCAATGACACCTTATTGTCCTGAAAGGACAATCTGTATTGCCCGTGATGACCGCTCAGGTATTCCTTAAGAGACCTAAAAAAAAAGCAGCTGGCTGGTTGCTATCTCCAACACAAACAGTTGTTCTTTGATACTTTCAATAGCACGGCCTTTGTTTCCTGGTGGTTTATTGGTTTGCGCGCACTTGCTACCCAGGGAAAGTATAAATAATGAATTGGTCGGAAAAACGTTACATGGCAGCAGATACAAACACAGCCTGCTGGCTCCAGGAAGTCAGCCTAGCAAGCCTGGTTCAGTTTATGAATTAATAAGAAGGGAATGCCCTTTACTGAGCTCGTATGATAAGCAATGCTGGCACAGACATTGTATATCTGCTGAAGATTACAAGCACGTCCTGTGTGTCTCTTGGGTATGGTTGTAAGTTCCGTGTTTATGGGATCCGGTTTCTTACACTAGTCCTGCGTAGAGCGTTATAAGAGGCAGCATAAGCCTACGTGGAGTCTGTTTCCCAAACTGGCATTGCTATTTGTGTGCTCGTTCTCACGATCCTTTGCACTTAGATCATGAATTATTCCTCGAAAAATGAGCTCGGTTTTCAAGTGAACATACCTCTCTGCCCCTAGCAGGTCTGTGTGTTACACCAACCAATCACTTATTATTTCTGGACATGCGCTGCCTGGAAGCCAGAAGCATTCAGTTGTATCTAAAGCCAACTCTTTTTTTTTCATTTTTGGAAAGAGAAGGAAAGAGTTAAAACCGTTGTCGTTTGTTTGTCGTCATTTGGGAGATTTCCTTTCACTTTGCCCCGTACACAAATGTTTTCAAAGTAAGGGATTGCATGTAATGTACATTGCTGTAACACGTGTGTTATCACAACGCACCACACTGGAGAGGTGTAAATAGGCCCTAAAAGTAAGAATTGTAAGGCGACGCTTAGTCTGAAAAGCAGGCACCTGCAGGTGCCTACACGCTGCCTCTGATCCCCTTATAGGGTATCTTGGAAATTCTTTAAGTGCGTGAGCAATCCTTCTCGTGTACCTTGACTTTTTAGTGGGGCTTTCCTTTTAAAGCAACCAGCCAATAGAAGGGCACACAGGGAGGTTAGGGGCAGGTAAGAGCCTGTGACTATGGAAACAGCTAATTATTATAGAGCCCCAAGGTTTTTGAAAGGCCCAGGGTGCTCTACAGGGAACAGTGGCAGAGTGCAGAGACCTCGGGGTGTCATCGGTTCAATGTAAGTAATGGGTTACACATTTTTTTCCTACATGTCTACTTTTTGTAAACTGAACTTTATGTTCAAATATTCATCAAGAAGATGTGGGCTATATTTTGAAGTAATAGAGGAGTACCTAGTCACCCCTGCATGCAGTGTTTGGCCCCCTCCTCAGCACTGATCCTATGAATAGTTGCTGGGCTGTGTCCACAAGCTGCAGACCTATGGGCGGAGTCTGCCTCATCCTGGCCATCACAATCTGAGTCATTGGGAGGCAGGCTCCACCCACTTTTCTGCAGCTTGCGGACACAACTCAGCACGATTCATGGAAGTAGAAGTGGGGGAGGCTCCAAACCTTGAGCATATACTGTTCAATGCAAAAGCATTACTCCAGGGTGACAAGGTACTCAATTCTTGATTGGAAATCAGAACTCGTACACATTGGAGGACATTTATTAAAACAGGAGCACACAGAATATGGAGCAGTTGTCCTTTGTAACAAACAGTGGCAGACCTAAAGTACAAAGAACCCTGGTGCAAGATTTGTTATGGCCCTACCCACCTTCAGAAGCCCATCAGACCATCGTACCAACCCCACCCTTAGAAGCATGTCGGACCATTGTACCAACCACACCCTTAGATCAGCTTTGCCACGACAGCCCTGAGCCCCCAAGCCAGCTCCTCACCATCTCCTCCGCCGCAGCTCCAGCCTGTCCAGATCACTGCACTGCCATCATCCCAGCAGAGCAGTCCAGGAGCTGTGCAGCGCCTCAGACACACCCCAGACCTGCCCTCCTCCACCCACTCGGGAAACGTGTCTGCCAACACTTTGTGGGGCAGAGACTGCAGCCGGTACACATGTCGGACCATGGCTTCCTCCAATGGGGGGTGGGAGGGGGTAGACCGGGACCAGATCTCACTTGGTACCCTCCAGCCCTGCTAACCAATTAGCTTCTATCTTCAGTTTGTTCAGCAAAGCTTTGAAAATGAAAGATGGAAGCTGACTGATTGTCCATCAGATTGTGTCTGCTCCAGTTTGGATAAATTCCCCCCAATGTTATATATTCCCCCCAATATATATACATTTCCGCCAATATATCTATATGACTAGTATTGCCATGGATTACGCATCTTCACTGCTGTTTGTGTTTCCTTATTGAATACGAATTGTATACACAGCAGTGCTGGCTTGGCATTTCCAGAGCCATGAAAGGCAGCAATTGTTATGAATGGTCATCTCGCTCACAGAGGAGCTTTGCCTGATTGCAGGTGCTGGGTTAACACTATTTCTGACCTGGCTGTAATCCAGCTGATCCACCCTGGGAGTAAATGCAACAACATCCCCGCTCATTCATTCACATACACTGTGCTGATGTTATGAAATGACGGCAATAAATATCACGCCATATGGATCGCTGTTTACTATTGGGTGTCTCATTCTTCAGCATGGTTGAACGTGAGCAGTAATACCCAAATGTAAGACAGTCATTCAGGCGCTTTTTTACAATGCATGCCTGGGTTTGCCTGTGTGTGATCCCTGTGCCGTGTATATCATATAGACAAGTCCAGTGAAAACCTCAGCATCCAATTCGAAAGGATTTTTCATTGACTTCAGGTGGTTGCTATGGGTTACAATCACTGCACTGGATAAGCTTGATACAGGATTCCAAAATGTGGCCATAGCTTTCAAGAGGACAAATAGTGTCATTTCAACATGTACTCTTCTATGGATTGGTATATCTTCCCAGTCTGAGCAACTAGCATCCTTCATGAGTGACTGCTGAGATAGCAGGGTAAGTCACCTAGAGGTTGTCTTGTATTTAGATAAGACGACCCGAATGATAATCGGGCCATACACTGCTCTAATTTCTGCTAACCAGCAGTGTGTGGCCCCATTGTCACCCCTCTGTTTGACAAAAGAAAACGTTCTGAAAAGTCTCGGCTGAACGGTGACAACAGCCAGTCATCTGCGCTCACTGTTCGGATATTCTGACAGTAACACTTGCAATAGAATGGTGGGCAGGGGGGGAAATTCCGCCATCAACAGTATTTAGCATTGATGGAGAAATCGAGCGTTTTTTTCTCGCTTATTCCTCAGGGCTAAACAAGAAAAGATGGTAGCTGTATGGCCATCTAGAGATTTGCATTGAGAGAGAAGAACAGTAAAGCTGGCCATAGACAGTTCGATTTCCCGCCGTTCTGCCCTCTGGCTGAACAAGAGAAAGCAATTGATTCATCCCATCCACGCTAAGGCCTTGTTCATATGGGCAGCACGGGGGTGATAAAACCAGGAGGCTGATCTGCGGTTTTACCCCCCCTCCCCTCCATCACCTGCTGCAATGTCAGCACTGCAGCTGAACAGTGCTGTTTACATTGCTGCAGCCACGGTGCTTATACAACATGTTATGTTTGGCAGGCGGTGCCGCTTGCAAAAGTGACCAGTGCAACGAAGGGGACCACAGCGCAACCACGGCACAGTATTGCAATCAGGGATGCACCAATACCGGTTTCCGGTATCGAGTACTGATATTTTTCCGATACCGAATACCGATACCGGAAGTCCCATTAAGGAAACCAGGCAGCATGTAAAGACGAAACACCCAGCTTACCGATTAGCAGGGAAGCCGTCTCCATGCTCCCTCGTCACCTGGTCGAGAAGCTGGCCAATCAGGAAGCCGGGCAACGCGCCATTTCACAGCGCCCGGTTTCCTGATTGGCCGGGAGCCTGGCTCTATGCTCCCTCATCATCAGGTGACTAGGGAGCATGAAGCCAGCTTTCTGGCCAATCAGAAAGCCGGCGGGGGCGTGTAATGACACGCTGCCCGGCTTCCTGATTGGCCGGGAAGCCGGCTCCATGCTCTCTCGTCATAAGGGCTAGGCATAAGGGCTAGGCATTAGAGCATTTGGGTGAGTACGAGTACTCGCTCAAATACTCTGCACCGATACCGATACTATTATCGGTATCAGTGCATCCCTAATTGCAATAGAAAAGCCCCACTGGGCTGCATTTAGTAGTTGGCACAATCGCCTCCTGGACATCAGGCAGCCGCTGCTCCACCGCCTACTGAAACATGATCCATCGCTGATTGGTTTGTAGAGGGTGGTGCAGTCTGCTGCCCATGTGAACACTAACAGAGTGCATGGAGGAATCTCCTTTGCCGGCTGTTGTATTTTACTATTAAATACTCGAATGGTGACTTAATCTGATTGGAGGCAGTCGTTTTAAATCGACTTTTGCTGAACTGGGTGGTCCTTGCCGGGCCATCCATGGCTCAAATTTCGGCCAATTCCTGCCGTCTTCAATGCCCAGCTTTAAAAAAAAAAAAAGCACAGCTACCCTGCAGCACAAAAACACAAAGCAATGTACAATCACGGATGCTATGAAATAAAAAGCTATAAATAGAAACAATGTTTGTTTATGTTTTTTTCAAACATAAATACACATAAGTAGCAATATCTGCTGGTCACAGTAACACATATATCAAATATTTATTTAGGAAAGACATTTATTTGATTGCGTTGGGTAGCTCTCTCTCTCCTTGAGCGGAAGACATGGACACATAAGGTGAGAGACTTGAGTGGTGGAAGGGGCTGAGGGGGGCGGCTGTTCGCCTCTTTTTTTTGGGCAAGGTTGGGTGGATCTCAGAGAGGCCTCTGTTCTTTCTCAGCCTTCCACACAATCACATGACAGGAATACCGGCGGGGCCTCGCCTTCCCTCCCCCCCTCCTTTTTCTTGTCTGCTTCACAGCTCTGGAATCCAGTGAGCTAGAAGAGCTGGCTACATTCCTGACACAACCATTCTCCCTGGGGAAGGTGGGGGGAGGCAGCCTTACATCCTGCCCTCTTTAGGAAGATGTGGAAGGAAGAGGGGAGGAAGGGGGGGGGGGGGGGGGAATTGGTGTGGCTTT
>NW_017307314.1:312301-319103 GCF_000935625.1 Nanorana parkeri
CTGTTTGGGAAATCTTAACCCCTTCTGGTGGTATTGATGCGACACATTATGGGTGTACGCACGTCGCTGTATCTCACCGCACTGCATGTGTGCATTTAATTCATTATCCGGCTTATTTAATAAGGCAAAGTGGAATGTCTACATGTCTACAGTAACATGGAGCAGCCAATCAGCAATGAAAGCATTGAATATTGATGAAAGGTACAACGTGGTAGCTAAGTCTTGCTATGTAGGGGAAGCGACCTGCGTGGAGTTTGTATGTTCTCCCCATGTCTGTGTGAGTTTATTGTGGGCGCTCCAGGTTCCCCCCACAATCTAAGATCTAGTGGTAGGTTAGTGGTTTTACTCCTAGATTGCCCCTAGTGTGTGTATGCTTTGATTGGAATATTGTGAGCTCCTTTAGGAGACAGGGACTCATGTGCATGGTTCTATGTATATACTGTATGTGGGCAGTATATAAATACCGGAAATAAAAGGTAAAGTCTGATATTCCTGGTTGCTTGTCAACTATGGGACATAAACATCCTTTGATCTCTTTGCCCTACTCATACACAAGTCTATTGGGGTTCATTTATAAAAGTTCAGCCCATGCTGTTCACACAGTACTAGTGTCCCTAGATGGCGCTGGCGAGTAGAATTTCTATAGTCATCAGCGCCATCTAGGGGCGCCAATACTGTACGAATGGCATCCGCCCAGCTATACGACAGATGGAACTTTTATAATTGATCCCGTATGTCTTGTTTCAGTATGCGTCTAAGTCAGGAAATCGCAATGTGACAGGTTTATCTGGACCTGATTTTGCTCATCGCATGTTACTGATCACATATGTGTAAGCTAACGCATCCATAGTTGCCGATTTAGGGCCCATTCACACCACATTCGGATCATCTCCAGACCAGACCAGATTGTTTCCGGACCCAAAATGCATACTAATGTACCCTATGTTATTTTTGGCCTCTGTTCCCACCAGCGCAGTCCGTTTCAGACCAGACCAGAAAAATACTGCATGTCTCATTTTGTCGGGTCTGGAATGCACTGGAACGCATGTAAACGCATCAAACACTCATACAAACACACTGGAACACACCTGAAAGCCCATTTTAAGCTAGAAAAAAGTGGCAAAACACAATGCACCGCATTCCAGATCTGGTCAGGAAAATGGTGTGAATCTGGCCTTACATACAGTAGGTTGCAGGAACAGTTTGCTGTAGAGCTGCCACATCTCAAGCTGGCCATACACTGCTCGAATTTCAAGCCATTCAGCGGGAAATTGGAGCTATGGGTGGCCCTCTTGGCACCACCCACCTCAACAAAAGACGATTTCTCAAATGACATTTGTTGAAGGAGCTGGGAGGGGGGGGGGGGGGAGGATCGTGCAGGTCCTGCTGGCTGCTCATACAATAGATTGCAGGGAAGATTCCCCCCATCCAAGCAGTTTAGCGTGGATGGGGGAATCCATTGATTTAACGTCTTGCCTTGAATTGTATTGCAACTGTAACGTCTTCCTTATAATTTAAAGCGCTGCGCAAACTGTTGGCGCCATATAAATCCTGTATTATAATAATAATTTAAAGGTTTGCTGTGCACAGTAAAGTTTCTGTAAATCCCAGTTGTCTAAGCATACCCAACCATGGACATGTATAACATTTTAAAATATATTTCTTGCCTTTTAATCCTTTTAATTACTATTAACAACTACACAATCTCATTGAAAGTTTGCTGCATATGTGTCAAATCTATTTATTAGGCATAGAAAAAGATGGATGATCAGGTACTCGTTCCTAAACCCAAGATGTTTTTTTTTATAGCTTATTTTACACGGATGAGAGCAGAAAAAAAGGCATCACGCTGTTCACATGTTCCATTGAAGCCGAGATCCTGCGTTCCCACAATTCTCCAGGGAAAGCCAATTGCCTGGACGAGCGATTGGGTGGAGACATGCAAATAAGGAGGATAGCAGCTTATTAGCATTGACCTCAGTCAGTCTTGGCTGCTTGTGCACATGAAGGCCATTGGAGAAGACGAGCTGGTTAAAATGTTATAGTGGATGCTAATCAGACAGCAGAGAATGTGGCACCTCTCATAAGTGCATTTGCTATAGAAACAGACGCAGTGGTGACACTGAGTATGTGACGGGCTTAGGAGAGCCCTCCAACATTTACAGCACCAATATTTTTAATTTGAGATGATATATTTTATTATTTTCCCATATTTATTCAGCACTGGTATATTTATTACTCAGACATTTACAGAATACTGCTTGAGGCTTTCCGAAAGTCTGCTAACAGCTTGTTTAAAACAACAACACTCCCATTATGATCTGTGTTAATCACTCCCAGACTGGAGCTGAAGGGCACTTTAAGGGTTTCCTGAAAGCTACTCGAAGCGCGCTCAAAGCTCTGTAAATATCTTGTTAACACTTGCTGAGCACATCACCCTCAGATTTGCATTTACTAACCAAAGTCCATGTAAACGAGGCCTAAATCTCCACTGCAGGTCCTTGGCTTCCCGTATACAACTAAAGGTGGCCATACACTGTACAACCATCACAAGATCTTAGTCTTGCGATGATTGTAAAGTGATAAAAAAAAACGTACGATCTGCCCATCTTGGACAGGCAGATCGAACTCTCGATCATCGCAAGCCCGCCCCCCTGAAGGGGGGGGGGGGCTTCCGCTGACCCCAATGCTGAACGGGCAGTGTGCGCGTGCGCAGACCGGTCCGTTCGGCATTTGTCTCCCGAGCACCGTTCAAACCAGCCGAAAATCGTACGATTCTCGGCTGGTTTTCTAACATGCTCCTTAGACAAAAGACATGCAGTACAGTAGAAACGGTCGCACGTCTTCGTTCACACTGTTCGATTCTCGTACGATCGCGGGATTTCCCGCGATTCTCGTACGAGAATCGAGCAGTGTATGGGCACCTTAAGTTTTCTCTGCTACTAACTTGTATTACAGCTGAACTTTGATACAGATAGATATCAAAATTGAATGAATCAGGCCTTGTATATACATCATTAAAATATATATTTAAAAAAAAAATAAGCATGAACAGCGTAATTACTTGAGTTGAGTGACTTAGGCGTTCATTTATAAAAGTTCCGCCCGGCGTATAGCTATGCTGATGCCATTCACATGGCACTGATGAGTACAGGACATTCCTAAAGCCGTTAGTGCCATGTTGGGGTGCTAGTGCCATGCGAACGGCATCTACCAGGTATATAACGTTTATGAATTAACCCGTTACATGGGTGGCAAGGGGGGTGGTATAACCGTGCAGTTGATGTGCAGTTTCACCCCCCCCAGAGGTCTGCTGCAAAGGTAGCACTGCAGCTGAACAGTGCTGTATACATGGCTGCAATGCTTTGCGTTGCAAAGTGGCCAAAAATATACAACATGTGACGTTTGATAGGCGATGCTGCTTGTCAAACACGACAATTGCATTCAATGGGTCTGGAACGCAAGTGTATGGTATTGCAATCAGGGCCGGATTTACTCTCTCTGCTGCCCCAATGCCAGGTTCCTCAATGTTCCATCACTGTATGCAGGCTGCATACAAGTGATCACTAGTAGAAAACAAGCGGCGACTTCCCCGCTGTACTTCTAGCTCTGCTTGCCCAAAGCAGGGCTAAATGTAGAAGACAACTACCCGCCTGGCTTTTAGAACTGCATGTCGTGGGCGTCGGGAGATAGGAATTCCACACCCCTTCTGCCCCGAGGACGGGTCTCGGTTGGCCTGGTGGGAAATCTAGCCGTGATTGCAATAGAAAATGCCCATTGGGAAAGAAAACTGCATTCGGGAGTTGGCAGTATTGCCTCCTGAACCCTGAGCAGCTGCTGCTCTACCGCCCCCAGAAAAGTGATCAACAGTAGATCTTTTTTCAGAGGGTGGTGGAGACTGCCGCTTAGGTGAACGAGGCCTTGGTGTCAGCCTCTTGTAATCCTCTATACAGCAGAGCTCATACTCGTGTAGGAAGAAGCAGTAACATCATAAAGCAATTACATTTTTTGCAACAATGACATCAAACATCACAATAATGTCATCTCCAACTTGTATTGCTTTATAAATAAAAAAGGCCTGTAGTGTTAGTCACAGCTGAAGCGCAGATGTTTCTATGACATCAAAAACCTTAATCAAACTTCCTAGGATGTTATGATGTCAAGAAGTCTGTGAAAAGTGCATACGGATTTCGGTGATGCCGGCATGCTAGTCCATTGCTTGGCATGACAGTGGCAGTGGAGCTTTCACACTTTTCTTATTGGTGGATGGGGGACTGTTAGCACCGCAATTACCTATTTGCGTTATTTTGATTAACCCTTTCAGTATCTACCCTTCCATTGTATTGTTTTATTTAGACAACAGGGTGCTATGATGATGTGATCAAAAATACGAAACAACTTTGCAATGTGTTTTTTTTGGTGTATAATGTGTTGGGGTAACTGGGACTGATTTATCACAACAAGAAAAAGTAACACGAAACCGAATTGTTTCTGTATCAACCAATAACAATGATTTTCCTATAAAGGGCATAGTGATTGATATACTGACTTATTGGCAGCAATGACGTCCATTTTTTTTTGCTTATTTTCTTTTCTCCATTTCTTTTATCTTTGTGGATCAGCCCCATTCTTAGTAAATATTCTTAAACAGGGCTCATGGGAGATCCTGGAATCCTGGTGGTATGTCAGAACGTTTGTACGTCCTTGTATACGGTGAGCTGGCAATATTTGTACTTTGACTGTGTGGACTTTTTCTGTGCTCTCCCTCTGGTTAAAGGGCATCTGTTATTTTCCTTCGCCTGCTTCCGCTAGCGTGCAAAGTCTCGCTCATAAGCTGAAAGACAGGTTCAGACTTTTTTTTTTCTCAGGAGAATGTAGAAAGTAACCAAAAGGAAGAACTGAAAGTATCGTAACAAGGGTAATAACTGAGAGTGACACTTCAAAGGGAGAAACAGAAAAAAATAAAAAATAATAATAACAACATAGGTAATCGGAATACCCAAATACTACAAATACTAAATGTTAGTGATGCGTGGCATAGAAGTAGAAACAGAATTGTATTGTAAATGTATTGTCTTCCTTATATTGTAAAGCACTGCACAAACTGTTGGCGCTATATAAATCCTGTATTATAATAATAATCTAAAGGTTTGCTGTGCACAGTAAAGTTTCTGTAAATCCTAGTTCTCTAGGCATACCCAACCATGGACATAATAGGAATACCCAAATACTAAATGTAAGTGGTACGTGGCATAGAAGTAGAAACAGAGAATTGAGTCCTAGACTGGCAGACTTGTCATTGACCACAACAGGAAATTACAGATCTGCTGAAAAAGAAAGTTAGAAAATGGAAAACCCCTTTACTTCCCCCCTACTGCTGTATGGTGGAGATGCCCTGCTCCTTAAAATCGTGAACTATTGTGCTCAGGATAGAAGGTACAATGTAAAATATAATAAGACGTGTCATCAAACTCCACTCATCTGAGGCTGATGAATGGGAACCTCGATTTTCTATCCCCAAAATGCGTTCCGCGTTCCGACCTGTCAATGTCACCTGGATGAGCAGAGCTTGACGACATGCCTGCTGACTTAGGGCCCGTACACACATACTGCAGTGACCTGCACTGTACTGCACCAGATCAATGCAAGTCACTGCAAGGACACATAGAACTCAATTGTATTCTATGTGTCCCATTAAAGGAGAACTATGGGGCAACGTTTTTTTCCCCATAGTTCTCCTCAAGGTCAAGGGAGGACATATAGTGTGTCCTCCCATCATGGGCATCCTGAGGCCAGGTGTCACCCAGTCCCTAGACCGTGTGACACTCCGCCGTGTCGCCATTGCGCGTGCGCATGACGTCACCTCACGCATGCGCGACCATCTGATTAATGCCTGCTGGTGGCCATCTTGGTGATGGACACCGGCAGAGAGAGGAGGGGATGTTCACCCGGCGGGATGAGGTATGCCGCCGGGTCCCCTCCTCTCTCCTGACACTGTGGGGCTCTCGGTCCATGACCGAGTGCCCGACTTTTTAGGGACTTGTGACACCAAAATGACTGACTGTCATTTATTTTGGTGTCATCCCTCCAATGGTGACACCAGGGTGTGGGTCGCACCCCCCTTGTGACTCCACTGCCTCCCATGACCCAAAACACAGCATATAGCCGGCTATTGCCCACTTTATGTGAGAGCACTGCAGCCAGAACGGATCCCGACAATACTGTTGAGATCCACCCAGCTTGATTGACAGATGGCTTTGCCTCTATTAAGACAGCCAGCTGTTCTCGCCCCTCCCCATCTGTCCCTTCCCTCAGCGCTGGAGGATTGGAGAGGGGAGAATCCCAGTGGGGAGCTATGACAGACAGTCACTGGTCTCTGCAGGGAGATGATCAGGAAGTGAGCGAATGGGCTGTAGGTTTTCGCTCACTTCCCGATCAATAGAGCAGACCTGTGACAGTTTCAATGTCACACGTCGGCTCTAACTATGAAGGCGGCACCCACTACATAAAAGGGATTTTTTTCATGTAAGCTTTGATTGCATTATGGAAAACAACTCCAGTATGTATTCCTATTACAATGCTGATGTTGTAACAGGATAGTATATGCTGGGACTTTCCAACTCCTTTAACATTGTATCCAAAACAAAATAAAATGCTCTGGCTGGAGTTGGGCTGTAGGCCTAGATGCTGCTTGCTAGAATGGCACGGAGTGCAAATGTGACACCCCTGGTAATCTACAGTGGGTGGAGGTAAACCCCTTCAAAGTGAAGCTTTCCATTCTACAAGGATTTAAACCTAATTG
>NW_017307314.1:319140-323858 GCF_000935625.1 Nanorana parkeri
CTAATAATAATATACAGTTTTTGAATTCTGTGAAAAGTCAATAGCTAAATCCTCATCTCACATGTGCCGCTGCCACTGACCTGTGTGTCTTTCTGATTGTCACAGAAAGGGTGGAGGTGTTTCTTTGATGTATGAACTTAGACTGACTCTTTTCTTCTCTGTGCTATGCAATTGGCAATATGGTGACATATGGTGAGGGAACTACTGGGTCTCAGTCATTGCACAAGAACAGTTTTTTTTTTAATGGATAATGCACCAAGTGGAAAACAATACGATGTAGCAAATTGTCAGTCGGGAGCGTAATCAGTCTCCAAACAGACCAAGGTCCAGGCAGGTCTTCTTTAAGTATTTAAGTATTGGGTAGCAGGTTAAAAGTGAATGCTCAACCCCTGGTAATTTACATTTTTTTACGTTTTGGATAAAATGGGGAAGTTTAGATTCGGGTGTAGATGTTGCGTTTTCCCTTTTGAGAAGATCTTTCTGGCAAAGTTAAAATGTTGTCTTTTGTCTCTACAATAGACTTTTCTTCCTGTTCTACCCAGCTTTGGCGGCCTAGGGACCACTGATGTCATCATATATATGCAGGTTCATTGATCTGCATTAAACGTAAGGATGTAGAGGAACATTCCATAGCCGGGAGAGAGGTGAGCGCTGATTTCCGTGGGACCAAGGATCAGGTAAGTAAAACTGCTTTATTTGTAGCCCCCTAGACAAAACAAGCACTTAACCCTTCCAGGGCAGTGGTAGCCCCACTGCAACGGTAAGTTTTGTATTTGCCTGGAGTTCTTCTTTAAGGGTGCATTCACACCAAAATCGGAAGGAAATCACAAGTCAACGGAGGGTCTGTTGACTTGCAATTGTACAATTATATCTACCGATTTTTTTTTTCAATGGATGCTAATGGAAAGGCACCGAAAAATGAATGGGTATGAGTGGGGCTAGTTCACACCACCGTTGAAAAATGGATCACAACGCAATCGAGCACAACGCAAGGAATCTGGTGTAAATGGGCCCTAAATAAACGAACTGGACAGTATCTCTCATACAGCCCATCGATGACTGCTTTCAGCTCAAGAATTCTGCAGTAGCCTTATTTCCTATATGGCAGGTTATAGAAAGTCAAACAAGGTTAAGTAAATATTCCTGTAGAGGTTCATATAATCATGTCAGCCGTGATATACCCAGATGTATGATTAACCCCCCTCCGGCAGAACGCTAATAAATATCTTATTGACAGAATGATACCAGTGCGCCTGTTGCCTTGTGTTGTCTCCAGGCCTGGTAGTAACTGTCAGATGAAAATGGGTTAAGCGGAGTGTTGCTGGTGGCTGGAAAGCAGGAGACAAATTAACAAGAGTGTCAGAAATATACAAAGCAGGTGAGTCACCCAGCCGAGCAAAAAGGAACCAGATAGCGCCAGTCTCGCCCACACATCAATGAAAGGGGAGGATGCACAAGGAGAATTAGAAACAGGCCCATATTAACCTCTTAAAGGCAAACTGAATGCAGCAATTGCTGACTTGTTGTCCAAGGTGCATTGCCTGGGGCTGTGATCCTTATCCTTTTACTTTACTGATTAGTAAGTCACTGACACAGAACAAGCATTACATACACCTGATATCAATGTTCTTATTATACGTCAGTGACTCATACACAGGAGGGTAAGATGGACAGACCTGGAGCTTTGACCTTATAAAACAAGTCAGCAATGGCTGTTCCCATATTTCTGTTCCAACGGCTTCTCTTTCATTGGTGTGCACAGTATATATAAAACAATGAACACACATAGATGTGGAAAGACGTGCAGCATCTTTTTAAAGAAGGAAGAGTAAAACTGGCCATTGTCAGGGTTTCTTACCCTTCCTTGTCCTGTTGAGCTGTAGCCTGTCTTCTGTTGCAGTATGTCTGACGCTGTTCATTCCTCTTTGGCTCGATCTTATGACCAAACCTGTAAACATCATCATTCTGCGACTACTTCACTATTTAACCATCAGCTTCAGTGGCGTAACAACCGGGGGGCAGGGAGGGCACTTGCCCCGGGCGCAGGACTGAGGGGGGGCGTCGTCACGACCCCCGCTAAACGAAGCCCCTACTGATATATATGTGTGGGGGTGGGGGTTACAGTTCTAGTGGATGTTTATATAATATGGGGGGGCAAAAAAAAAATGTTCTGCCCCGGGCGCCCATAACTCTGGTTACGCCACTGATCAGCTTGTCCATTTAGTCTCTGCCCTTGCATGTGTTCAGTTCTACCAAGTGCTCTGCTGTTGTTCCTGTTCTCCGTGTATGACCTGACGGCTGTATGATATGACTCCGGCTTTGTTTCCGTTCATCCTGCTCTCAGTGTTCCCTGACCTGGTTCAGCTTCCTACCCACTTTCGCATCTGTCCTCTGGCTTGGTACAGACGACGACCTGGACTTTCTGTCAGCTGGTGCCTGTGGACTGTCAGAATGCATACAGCTCACTAGCACAAACAAGGGTGGCTCCATAGGACCCTCCAAGGGAAAGGAGCCACCCTAAAACTGGACATCAGGACCAGCACTCAGGAGGCCAGCTGATTCTGCAGAAAGCTAAAACGTTGAGACATCAAGCTAAGCTAAGACATCAAGGAGCAACAATTATTATAAGTGATTTAATCAGCATTTGAAATAGCTTAAAAACCTTTTTGAATTTTTTATATCACTTGAAGGGATATTCAACATCTGGTTGCCCTACAGGGCAGGGTGCCTCAGCAACAGAATTGGGTGACTTGCCATGTCTTGGTTATGTTAATGTACATCAGGGCCAGAGAGAGGGTCCGATAACCTGTATCTCGGTGGACATCTGCCTACTTTCATAGACATGGGATATCAGTTGGTTTAGGCTGCTCTCCTCTGATATCTGATAGAAACCTTGTGGAATTCCACACAATCAATTTTTTTCTTTTTAGCACTCATTCACACTGGTCTGTCCGCTAAAATGCTGACGGGCTTGTGCGTTCTGGCAGCTCTGGTTATGTGCATTGTATTGCACACTGCCGGATTCAATGTTTACATTTTTTTTCAAAAACTTTATGTGGCGTGTATAATGTGCACACTCCATTCAGGTCCCTGTGGTGACATACAGTGAGCTGTGAAAAAATGCAGCACATTGTGGTATAAATGGGACATATAGAAAACAATTGTGTTCTACAGTATGTGTCTTTGCGGTGACCTGCCTTGAGCCAGTGCAGTAAAACTGGAACAGACCCTTATAGTCCTAGGACACAGCAGGGCCAGTTTAGTCAGAAGCCAGGCAGTCTAGCAGTATGTTTGTGGCAGGAAACCCATACAGGCACAACACTGCAAGGCAACCGAGCTAACCACTGAACCACTGTGGATCTGTAATAACATATTTTTCACAAGGTGATTTCTGAACAGTAGGAGAACAAAGCTACCCAATTTTGTTTTCTGGTTATCATGTGACTGCTTTACCCAACCACTTGTGAATGAGTAGAAATTAAAAACAATACAATCGCCATTATTTTTATTATACAGAATTTATATCGTGGTGACAGTTTGCACAGCTCCTTACAAAATAGAGAGACAGTATAGTTACAATACTATTCAAGACAAGATGGTTAGGAGGGCTCTGCTCGTGAGAAGGGCAAGTGATACAAAGGGTAATAACTGTGGGGACGAGTTGTTTGAGAAAATAGAATTTCAGATGTTAGGTGGAGGTGAGATAGGCTTCCTTGAAGAGATGAGTTTTCAGGGATCAACTAAAGGCAGACAGGAGTAAGCGATGGCTGTGCAGGTTGGGGTAGGGAGCTCCAGAGGATGGGAGAGGCTCTGGATAAATCCTGCGAGGAGGTGACAAGGGAGCAAAAAAGACGAATGTCTGTGGAAGAGCAAAGAGGGCGGTTTGGGCGATATTTGAGATGAGGTTGGCGATGTAGCTGGGGGCAGAAATGTGGATTGCTTTGTATGTTAGTATTTTTTATTTCATTTGTTGGTTGATTAGGAGCCACTGGAGGGATTGGCAGAGGGGGGCGGCAGACACTGAGCAGTTGGTAAGGTGGATGATTCTGGTAGCAGCATTCATGATAGACGGTGCGGGGAATACCCTGTGTAGAAGTAGGCCAACAAGGACGGGCGGCAGACACTGAGCAGTTGGTAAGGCGGATGAGTCTGGTAGCAGCATTGATGATAGACGGTGTGGGGAATGCCCTCTGTAGAAGTAGGCCAACAAGGAGGGAGTGGCAATAGCCAAGGCGAAAGATAACAAGTGAGTGGTCATGTACAATCTGTAGTGACACAAAAGTAAGCTATCATTACTTTTCTTGTTCAATGGACTTTTTTTTTTAGATACATAGAAGTATTAAACATTGTTACTGAGGTGACTGTATAAAGACATATTCTGATACAGTATAAGGAAGTTAGGCAAAATTATACACGCAGAAGCTACTGTAACAGAAACCATTGCGTAACCTTAAAGGAGAACTAACTGGGGCAACCTTTTATGCCCATTATTCTCTTCAGGGTCATGGGAGGACATATACTAATGTCCTCATGTGACCCAAAACTCAGTGTATAGCGGGCTATTGCCCACTATATGCTGAGAGCGCAGAGCCGCACCATAGCCGAGACCGATCCTTCCAAGGGGGAGGGAAAGAGGAGGGAGAGAAAGAAAGAAGAGGAGGCAGGTGGAGGGTAAGAGGGGGTAGGGGAAGGGAAAGATGAGGCAGGGGAAGGGAAAT
>NW_017307314.1:323870-327849 GCF_000935625.1 Nanorana parkeri
AGGGAAAGAGGAGTCGGGGGAGGGAAAGAGGAGTCGGGGAAGGGAAGGATTGTAGGGCAAGAGGGAGAGTAGGATAAGAGAAGGGATCTTAGGAAACTAAAGGATGGGGATGGGAGTAATTGTACAGAAAACAGGGGCGAAAAGTATGTGAAAGGGTAATCGGATAGGGAAGGTATCACTAAGGGCAGGTGCTGTATTAACACAATAGGAAGATGGCCTTGCAACCCTGCCAACTCAATAAGTCAAAAAAAGTCATATCGTCAGAGAGCTTGAAAGGAACTTGTACAGTAATTACTTTTATTATTTCCACAGCTGCGTACAACAAAGTTAACTTCATCTTCATCACTACATCAGATCTTCTTACCTCTTCTATGAAAGGATTATGCTCATTATTTGGATAACAAAATATGTTTTTTCTATAGTAAACTGATAATGAAAGTCAACGTGCCATTTTCAGTAATCGGTAAGTCATCATTGAGAGATCAAACAGCGTTTCCTGTGTCTAACCACACTACAAACCAACGTGGAGGCTGAACTACACATGGGAGATTTTAATCACTTATGAGTGTTTAACCCCTCACTGACCACGGCCTTGTATTAGTTCATAAAATTGCAGATGAGCCAGTTGCCAACAAGGGGTTACAGGCCAAATTCACAAGTTGTGAAAATATAAGTTCTACAGTAGTTGAGCTGTGAAAATAAATAGGATACACATTCTTGTGAAAGGTAAGATGATGTCAGCTGAAGGGAGGAACCCATGACTTCATTCAAAGCTGCAGGCAGGAACCGTACATAGGTTTTAGAAGGAAGTGTATTTTCGTTCAGCTGATACATGCTAGCTTTGAACTTTGTTTCGCTTATCTTAGTAGTTTATTGAGTTCCTGGAAAAAAAACTGCACATGCTCTAGCACTGCAGTATGGACTTTATACCAACTTGTTTTCAAAGTACAGCTACATTGTAAATGCTGAGTCGCCCCGTGTTTACTGTAGAAGCATACGTAACCTCATTTTATGTAGTAGTCCTATGTCAACAGATTATTAAAGACATAATGCACATATAACAGTTTAAAATAAAAACTATAGTCTAATGCAGGGGTGCCCACAATTTTTGTGTCAAGATCTACTTTTCAAATGACGAGCTACATGAGATCTACCAACGGAAAAAAAAATCCCTCGCTCTCTCTCTCCTGGCTGTCTCTCCTCGCTCTCCTGGCTGTCTCTCCTCGCTCTCCTGGCTGTCTCTCCTTGCTCTCCCTCCTGGCTGTCTCTCCTTGCTCTCTCTCCTGGCTGTCTCTCCTTGCTTATCCTCCTGGCTGTCTCTCCTCTCTCTTCTGGCTGTCTTTCCTTGCTCTTTCTCTCCTGGCTGACATTAGTTTTTTCTCCTGGCTGACATTAGTTTTTTCTCCTGGCTGTCTCTCTTTGCTCTCTTGGCTGTCTCTCCTTGCTCTCTCTTTCCTGGCTGTCTCTCCTCTCTCTCTTTCCTGGCGGTCTTTCCTTGCTCTCTCTCTCTCCTGGCTGTTTTTTGCAACTTGCTGTGTAAACTAGTATTCTTTGATGTAATACATAGCACTTCAACCACCAGTATCCACCAGAAAGGTGTCAGGGAGCTTGGCTCAGCAGACTCAGGCTAATAGGTAATCATGTGTGCACAGCTAAATAAATATACCAAAATTGAATAAATGGGCCACCATTCACACCCTTCGTGATCTACCAGCATCAGCTTTGAGAGCTACTGGTAGATCACGATCTACTTAATGGGCACCCCTGGTCTAATGCCTTTAAGATACACACGAGAAAATGTATTTCTAATCTTATCACTCTTTTCCATACATATAGTTCATAATACATCTGTATATAGAGTCCGTATATACAATTATTACGTATGCAGGCTCTGCTCTAAGATTAGTAGTGCTACACTAAAATTAGTCACTAGTATGTAATCACTAATTAAAGCTAAACTTAAAGTTCTTATTTTAGTTTTCGGTTTTGGATAATCTGTGAACTTCTCCCAATATCTCCTCCTGGGGTATTCTCTAATTCACTCATAGTTATTTATTCAACTTAAAATGAAAATTTCCATATTTAACAATTTTCTATAAACGGTTATAAATCGGTACTGATTTTGTAAAATTCTCAAATTACACTTATGGGTTAAACTTGGTAAATGATGTTGATTTCCTAGGATAGTGTCACTTTCTCACTTTCTTTAGTAACCCTATGTAGGTTTGTAGAGTTGTAAACCATTTGTCAGTCTGTTGGAGCTTTGCTGCTTGACATCCTTGTGTCTTTTTCTGGCCATAGCAGTAAATAGAAAGAGTGACTGATGAAGATAGTGACACTAAAACAATCAGTCACAGTGACAATACACATAGGGAAACAGGAAGTAGACGAAGTCTGTAAGTGTTACACACTGAAGGTCAACCTGTTGTCACTTACATTTGTCACAACAAATGAACATGGGTGAATGTTTACACTTCCTGTCTGTTTTTTAGGGTTTCTCTTTTACAGACAGGACATTTTTAGTTCTATACTAAATGTACCACATTCGTTTTCCTACAATCATCGCAATGTGTGCTAATTTGGGTTTATGAACAAAGACTTCAAGTTCAGTTCGCTGGACATCCAGCAAGTGTGCCTCTTGTGTACATGGACAGAGCTGATCATAAGTCAAAACATAAGAGTGCCACATGGTCTATAAGGCTCAATTCACATCTAGCGTTTGCGATTCCCACACGGTTTTCCTAGTGGAAGACCGTACGGGACACAAACGATATATGTGAAACAACTGCACGGATTACCCTGGTTTGCGCTATTGTATAGCCATGAGTGCACGGAATCCGTCCAAAAATTGCACTTGGACTATTTTGTGGGCCACGTGGTTTCGTACCGCGCTGCCAACACAAATGTCTGGACACTGCACATTTAAAGTGCATTGTTTTTCTGTTTAGAGCGGCCGGCTGAATACATGCGGACAAGCTCCAGTGTGTATTTAAAGCCAAGAGGGAGAGCCCTAAGCTCCTCTTTACTATGTTTACCACGATAATCCTAAAGTGTACCTAAAGCCAAAATGTCACGTCTTAGTTTTGGATAGACTGCTGAGGAGTTAGAACCCCTTTCAGGGTTTTATTGCTCTCTGTGTTTCTACTGGGAAGATTTATGTGAGATGGGGACCTTAGACTGTAAGCTCCTTGAGGGCAGGGACTGATGTGAATGTGCACTCTGTAAAGCGCTGCATAAAAATTGTTGGCATTATATAAATACCAATACAAGTAGTCCCCAGGTTTACGAACAAGATAGGGACTGTAGGTTTGTTCTTAAGTTGAATTTGTATGTAGGTTGGAACAGGTTCATTTTTTAAGTGTAACTCCAGCCAAAAAATGTTTTGTTTGTTTTGGATAGCATAGGGAAGGGTTAACCCCCTGTAAAGTTTGTTTTGCTGTGTGTGCTCCTGTTCAGAAGATTTCACCTCACTTTCTGTCCCTATGATCATTGGATTTAGAAAATGTTGGGTTATCGTGGAAACAACAATTTGTGATTAAACTTCAGTGGAGGCACCTTTTTTCCCATGATCACTCTAAAGGTGCCCATACACTGCACGATTATCGTACGATAATCGTATGCGATCGGTTTTTCGTACGATAATCGAGCAGTGTGAACGGAGACGTGCGACCGTTTCTACTGTACGGTCGCACGTCTTCTGTCGAACCAGCATGTTCGAAAACCAGCCGGGAATCGTACGATTCTCGGCTGGTTAGAACAGTGCTCGGAAGACAAATGCTGAACGGGCCGGTGTGCGCACGCGCACACTGCCCGTTCAGAATTGCGGTCATCGGAAGCCCGCCCCTCAGGGGGGAGGGCTTGCGATGATCGAGAGTGCGATCTGCCTGTCCAAGATAGGCAGATCGTACGTTTTTTAAATCCCTTTACAACCATCGCAAGACTAAAGTCTTGCGATGGTTGTAGAGTGTATGGCCACCTT
>NW_017307314.1:327901-338551 GCF_000935625.1 Nanorana parkeri
GATAATCGAGCAGTGTGAACGGAGACGTGCGACCGTTTCTACTGTACGGTCGCACGTCTTCTGTCGAACCAGCATGTTCGAAAACCAGCCGGGAATCGTACGATTCTCGGCTGGTTAGAACAGTGCTCGGAAGACAAATGCTGAACGGGCCGGTGTGCGCACGCGCACACTGCCCGTTCAGAATTGCGGTCATCGGAAGCCCGCCCCTCAGGGGGGAGGGCTTGCGATGATCGAGAGTGCGATCTGCCTGTCCAAGATAGGCAGATCGTACGTTTTTTAAATCCCTTTACAACCATCGCAAGACTAAAGTCTTGCGATGGTTGTAGAGTGTATGGCCACCTTTACAGGATGAATTTTCCTTCCTAGGGGTAGATTTCCTTTCACTTCCTGTTGTCTCAAGGACAGGAAGTGAGATTAATTATTTCTAATGAGGATACAGACAGCAGTTAAAACCTCAGTGACCCGGAAGAAAGGGTGGGCACCCCTCGTCTGCAAGTCTAACAAGAGTCAACTGCCTGTAATAATAATTCAGCCTCATTGTATGACCTAGTAACCAGAAAGGGAAAATCCAAAATGTTTGAGTTGTCACCAGAACCAGAGGTGAAGGAAAATTTTCTAATGGGATGCTTTTGTTCTTCATTTGTGACCTAACCTGCAGCAGTTTGGGTCTTTCATCAATACCTCAAAGCCCTCATAGTAGTACATTTATTTTGTCGCTGAATTCCCAAATGATTGGTTTATTCAGCATTATAGTGAGTCCATCAAGATGTCCCTGAGAGATTTATGAATCCAGCATGTGATTCAACTTGCCAGCGACCATGTGAAAAACAGTCTTCGTGGAGTTGGCCTTTAATATGCTGTAAAAGGTTAATGATAGCTCCCCTTTAATTGTGACTAATAGCTATATTCTGAAAAGTTGTGCAGCGCAGAAATAAATTGTATCTTCAGCCTTAAGATCAACACTATCCTCTTATCTCTTTCATGTCTGCTCTCATGTATAAAACTTCACTGGTTCATGAGCCATTGTAATCTTCTTATAGCCATAACTGTTGAGCTTTGGCTCCGTGTGAGATGAAAATGAATGGTTTAAGGCTAAGGCTAAATGTCACCCTTGCCCAAAGTCATGTAATGAAAGCAGCCCATTACTAGCTGTTCAGCAGGATGAAAGTTCACTGCTTTGTGAATAAGGCCCAGAGGAGTATGTTATCTTATGAGGTGAAATGCTGTCTCACACCATTACCCTCTTAGATGACTGGCGAGATTTACTGCATCCTATTGTACAAATGTGACACAGGAGACAAGCAAAATGGAAGAGATGAATCAAAGCATGAGCTGGCTGTGCCCATTAATCATACAGAATGATGGGAAGGCTGTCAATGGACATATTACACAGTTCCCTTTTCTACTGCTATTGATCTGGATCGCTGTCCCCATCCTCTTACCAGATCACTAAATCATTAAACGGGGCCAGTAGTTGAAGGACCACTAAACCTAGAATGGAAAAGTTCATCAATGTGAGGGACTTACTTTTAACATTCACAGATCTATACATGAAACATTCTCTTACCTGTACAGCAATTAAAGCTGAAATGTATCTGCTTATATTTTGGCTTCCTTGGCTCACCCCCCCACCCAAAAATAAAAAACAAACCCTTTCTATGTTATTATATACTTTATTTTATACCTGGTGATGTGATCACTGGGTCTATGTGCTTCTATGAAATGCAGGCAGATCATGGCTGGTGGGTGGAGCTGGTACATAGCTTCCTAAAATATGTCACAGCATCGTATCTCAGTACTCTGTCAAGACCCCTCAGGCCTGATGCAAACAGCGGGCTGGCTCTTGGGAGGAGTTATGTAAATATCATAATGGGGGGGTGTCAGTCTGGAAGAGTGGGTGTTCCTAGGCAAATTGCATTTGCATGCAAACCACCCTAGGTAACACCCACATGTAATACTGAGCAGTGACGTGCGGTACATCTGGTTCCGGGTGAGGCATTCCCCAGCGCATCCCAACATCGCGTCCCACCCACCGAAGTTCCACCGCCGCCCACCAAAGCCGTGCCCCCAACCTGGTCCCCAAGCGAGTGTGAAGGAGGAAGGGAGGAGACAGGGAGGAGACTCCCTGGAGAGGAGCCTGTACAACTGTGCACGCCTGAAGGCAAAGCTGGAGTTCAGCTTCAGGATATTTGACATTTGTTTCATTCGTGCAGCCTCGTGCTCTGTCACCTGACAAGTTAGTCAAAGAAAACAGCAAAATAACAGTTGATAATTATATTCTATGGGATTATTGGACAAGAACTTAGCTCTGTTTTTATTGCTGGGACTCTATTAGAAAGATTTTCCTTTACTTCCTGCCCCAGTGACACCATATCACACACAAGAACTAGGGCAGGGATAGGCAACCTCCGCACTGAATTGTGTCCGTCAGCGACTAGTCAATGTTAGGGCAGAACGGAGAGTAGCAAGACTGGTACAAGACAACAGAAGGACAACAGTGCAGTGTCAGATTCCTCGCATCACCTTCCAACATCTCGTGGAGTCACGAGGCGGCCCAACAAAGTCATCTCATGGAGTAATGTCGTGGCCCAACGAAGTACTGATGGGGTGGTCATAATAATCTGGCCACTCAGTGTATATATATATATATATATATAGTATATCAAATACAGTACTTATTATTGGTGGGGCTCTTATTATGACATTAAAGTAAAAAATGCCCCCCCCACCCCCTCCAATCCTGCTTTAAGGACTGACCTTAAATTATGTCTCTTGATCCGATCATCTTCTTCCTTCAAGTAATTTTCAGGAGTCCCTCCAGCGCTGGTGCCAGTCTCTGATCCACCGCCTACTCCTGTCGCCTCCTGTCCCTTCCTGCCCCGCGAAGTATGTGTGGGTGCATGCTGCTTGCATTGACTTACCCTGTGTCTCTCCTCTTCTCCTGGCCGAAGATCTCTACTGCGCATGCGCCCGCCACATGATCTTTTGCGGCCGCTCGAGAATCTTCAGATCTTCAGAGTGCACGGCGGAGACACAGGTAAGTTTTAACCTTTTTGTTAACTTTTTTTTAAATGTTTTTGCATATATCTATTGCTTGCTAGCAGTAGATATATGCAAAAAAACACAAGGGTTTAATTGCCCTTTAAAAAATTGGCTGTAGGCCACAGAACATATTACAGTAAAAGTTTGCACTATGATAAATGTTGGTCGGTGCTGCAATTTTTGGGTTTCTTATTTGATATGGGAATACAAATCTAAAAATCTAATACTGGTTTTAACCCCTCCTTGTCTAATCCAACTCTAAAAACTTTGTACTGGAGTTGGGCTTCAATACAGGCTATTAGCAGAGAAAACTCACTTGTATTCAACATGCCAAATGTCTAGAAAGGCTTAAGGACTGCATGAAGATGAGTGCTTAGTGAGCTTAGTATCCCATTTGTGCTTGGCTCCATTTGTGCAGAGAAAGCACATCGGAACCTGGCACACTTCTTAGGTTCACCGAGCACCCCTGACAGAAAGCCAGTCTACATAAGTGCTAGACTTCAGCGGCAGACTTAAGTCAGCAGGACATGGTTCTTTTGACTTGCATTTGGCACCATTTCCTAGTGCCTGAGTTCACAGACCGGTCTATTCTTTGTTTCGGTCAAAGAACTCTTTGAGGAGTGCCAACTCTGCTCCACTTGCCTTGCACAAACAGGCTTATAAGGCGACCAGTGAACTCAGCCCGCTCATTCATACCTGTCAGCTGATTAACAGAGATTGTCCCAGGGTCTGGAGATGAGAAGCTGACCCACAGTACTGACCAGGGGTACCATGAATTCCATTGTTGGTGTACTTTTTATCATTTATTTGTGATACCATGTGTGTTTCAACTTACTCAGTATTCATTGTTTATCAGCAGCCAGCATTAACATTATAGAAAATGTAGAATATTGTATGGTGTGTCTCGCGATCCTCAAAAATGGTCCTATGTGCATAACAGCAGTGTCCCTATAAACAATTTAAATGTTACCACTACACTACATCCCATTTTGTGTAAATGGATAGACAAAGGAATCTAGAGAAAAAGTTTTGGGGTTGGGGGCAGGTATCAATAGACAAAGTCAGAACTCCTTCACATGCATGCCCCATCCGTTAGAAGGTGTAATAAGAGATGTAGGTAAAGGTATAAATAGACAGTATGTATTAGCAAATCATATGACTACAACATCCACAGGCATGACTCCCAGAGGCAGGGGCATGACAGGATTTGTGCCAAGGTTGCCAACCATTGGGTTAGACAATGTCAGGTTCAACTCCTATTGGCTAAATATAAATATATAGAAATATATAAAGTGAGCATATGTTTCACAATACAGTTGTGTGTAACAAACATTTTGGAATGTGTTGTGTATTTGTATCTACTATGTTACTTATTGTGAATTGATTGTTTTTTTTTGACAGGTGGATTTTTTAAAGTTTGACAAGACATAAAACAAACAAACAAACACATTTATGGCCTATTCACACTTGTCTGTTTTGATGCAGCAAAGCTCATGCATTTTGCTGCAATCAAATTTATTTCAAGTAGAGAATCCTTTGTCTCCTTTGTGGCCGGTTCACATCTATGAACTGCAGTTTTGTGATTAAGGCAAAGGGAGACTATATGGGTCCATTCACACTTACATGTATGCATTACCATCTGAGCTGCATGCACATGGAACATGGTGAATCCAGCTTCAGCATTTGATAAAACGATGTCCAACAGTTAAACTACTTATACAGTAAATATATGGTCAGAATAATTACAATATCCTAAATTCCTCCCCCCCAATGTTTTTAGATTTTTGTAAGTTTTGTTAGGACAGAAAGCATTCAAATCTAGTTTACAACTGATAATGAGATCGGCCAGCACGGGACAGACAGGGTTAATTATGGTAAACCTTAACTCCACAGCCCCCTTGCATAGTAAATATAAAATCAGTTTGGAAGTTTTCAGAAAAGCTCAAGTAAAATGTAAATAGCGATTTTAAAATATTTTTTATCCTATGCGAATGAGACTGCAACCAATATAAAGTAGGTATTATCCCAATTTGGCTTCAAAATTGGAAATACATTTTAAAAAAGAACTATGGTCAAACCTATTTTGGTCGTAGTTCTTTATAGGGTCAGAGGAGGACATTTACTAATGTCCTCCTGTGACCTAAAACTCAGCATATAGCTGGGCTATTGCCTACTATATGCTGACAGTGCAGAGCCACACTGCAGCAGGGAAGGTTTCCGACAATATTGTTGGGATCCATCCCTCTGCCTGAATGACAGCTGGCTCTCCAGTCAGTGCTGGGGGAACGGAGAGGGGAGGGGGAATCCCTATGAGGAGCAGTGACTGACAGTCATCGTTCTCTGCAGGGAGAAGATCATGAACGATCAGCGGTATGTGATTTCTCAGTTCTTGATCAAAAGAGCCCACGTGTGACAACTTCAGTTACTAACTATGGGTATGAGTGTATTTCACTCTCCCCATAATGCTCCTTGGGAAAAACAAGAACACCCTCCCTCCTCCCCACAACTGATTGCTGGCATAAAAAACTTAAATGCCCTTTTTACATACCTAAAGCCCAGTCTAGTGACATCAAGAGTCTTTTCCCCTCTTCTGTTTGCATTGGGTGGGGTCCTTTTACAGTGGTAAAATTTCCAGTGGTGGGGTCCACTCACAATCATGGACAATAAAGGGGGACAGTAAAGGCCGGACCCGTCCCCCTCAAGAAAAGGAAAAGCCATCATTCTCTGGTTCGTGTGGCAGGAAATTAGCATTCTAGAGGAAGGAAACTGTTGGGAAGAGCATATTGACGGATGTCTTCACAAGATGTGTTTGAGGAGAAATCTGAGAAAGGTACCTCGTTTAAATTGCACGCTTCAGTTCTTCACATAGTGGGCTACAAATATTGGGGGAACAGCAAGGTTAGGAGCAGGTTTGGGGAAAGAGGCATGATCTGACAAGTCAGATGTTTTTTTTGTGTGGGTGGCAGGCCTGAAAACCATGACACTTGCTAGAAGACATGGCACATGTGTCTGATCCCTCATCACTGGTAAGTTTGCCGTAATATGATTAACTATGTAAAACTTGTGGATTTACATTTCAGTTCCTGAACCCCCAGCAGTGAACTCAGCATTGACTGATCACTTGCCTGCACATCACAGAGACCTTTGTAACATGAAAAGGTACCTCATAGCAGAACATTCAGACTATTGAGAACTCAGGGATCAGGAATGAAAAGTGTCTTTGAGAAAGCCCATCATTATATTGCACAAACCTGGTGAGTGGTGGGGTTAAGCAAACAGTAAAATGCATGTTCTTGGAATAATTAGTAGACATCGGCAATAACCTTGCTCCAGCTTTTCAGCAGCACTAGTGCGCTTCTTATTGAGTTTCTCTTTCTATAGTCTTTATTTAGTCTGATAATACCACTCTTCCTGTGTTACGGCTGTTTAACATCTGCTAGCAATCCCCTTGCTTAATTAATGCAGGATTCATATTCAGCAATGCATAAACTTGGCACAGGCATATGCAATGACAGATCTAATATTTTATATCCGCTCTAAATCCATGAATAGCTGCAAAAGGTGACAATGAATATACAAGTTCCACAAATGAATTGTGGTTTCCTTTTATGAAATGAAAGAAATGTGGAGGACGTATAGACTGTACTCTTTAGTCTACTTTGCACATACACAAGATACCCTTGTTTTCCTTTATTGACCCACATGTGCGCCTTGTGTTTCTAAACATACGTTATACCCATGAGGATGTGGGAGTTATTACGATATTATCAAGGGGGGAAGCACTGCTGCACCGCCTGCAAGTCTACACGTTCTGTGCCACTGGCCACTTCTGGCCGGCTTCTTTGAACTACTACAGAACTTAATTTTTCCCTCCTGTAGACCCATCTATGAATCTTCTGATTTTACCTATCACCCCAAATTCAACTTTTACCTGGCTTGTTAAAACTCGGTATAAAGACAGGATTTAGGTACCTATAATAGCTGCACATACCTATAATAGCTGCACAAGGGAAATGTTTGAATAAAATAGTGTTTTTATATATTTCACTTAAGTTGTGCAGTTCCCAAAAAAGGGAAGTGGAAGGTGAAAGATTAGGCACCAGTGGGGATGAGCTCGGGTTTGGTCCATACCTGAGCTCCTCTGAACCTGGAATGTGCTCCTCACGAACACATCCTTCCGTACTGGCCAGTCCTCTGTGTGTGGGGAATTTCCTGCCCACAGCTTCATGTAGGCAAAGGGGTGGGATGCAATGATGACATTTACCATATATGGCTGCATGACAATATTTGGTAAATTACATTGACCTAGTACGGCTATGTGGCCATATAAGATAATTCACGTCAACACAAACATCCCCCCCTTTGTTTACATGATGCTGCTGGGTGGGAAATGCCCAGCCCACAATTGATTGGATGGAAGTACCCATGAGACTTCCTTGCTCAGAAGGAAGTACAGTGCAGTTTCTCAGGATTCATTTTCAAAGTGCTGCTTAGGTAAAATGAATATATATATAAACCCTATAAGGTAGCAAAGTTTCACTTTTTGAATATAGGTCCACTTTAAATGTAGGACAGTGCAAAAGGAGAAGAAAAAATACAATTAGGTCAAATGGATGAAATTGGATCATGCATTACAGAACTCTGGAAAGTGTTGATCACTCACATGTAATGTGGGGTGAGTCATGTGAGAATTCCCAGCTTTTCTGAGTGTTTTCATATTTACTTTTGCATTTGCTCAACTGTGCAAAGGTCACATGCAGTTACGTCATTCATGACACAGTTGTGACTGATGCCACATTGCTGCACAAGGAATAGATCCACATTTCATCCTACTGGATGTGTTAAATTCACTGTAGCAACATACTAAATATTGTCGTTTGATAATATGAGCTCTTCAAACAGAATCCTGACTGAATTTGTCAGAACGTCTTTATTTGTAATATTAGAGAATCATCCATCCACCACCAAGAGGGATTTTTCCTGATGGTAGAGCTTTTTCTTTAATGTTCTCAATTTTCAGTTTGTGGTTCCTTAGCCAACAAAAATGCTGAACATTTTTTTCCCTTTAAAAATGAAAACAATGTTATGGCATGTGTGTGTTTATATACTGTACAATGCTCATGAGAGAGTATGAAGAATCATTTACAATGAGAAACACTTGCTGGCTTGCTGGCTAAAGCCCAAGCTATTGGTGGTACATAGGATAACATACAGCAAGGCCATTTTCACACGGGCTGATCAGGATGGTTCCAGTCACAGATCCCCTCTTGATTGGAGAGGTACGGATTGGATGTCACCACTGTGACATAAGTTTTTTCCCAGTTTTGGATAAAATAACGGAACCCTATGTTGGTCTATGGGGAATTGGATGTAAACAGACGTCTCAGTTTACATCAGATTACCCCCGATGCGGCACAATCAGAACCGTCTAAATGGAACATTGTTCCGTTTGTTTTTCCGGACCTGGCCAGAGTTGCGAGTAACTGGTTGTAAATGGATGCCTGTCCGTTTACAAACAGCTGTCCGTAGATAGACTAGCATGGGGCATCCGATCGGGTCCACTTGAAAACCGATAGCCGGACCCAATGGGACCACCCATGTGAAAGGTGAAGACAAGATAATAAGGATGCCTGTGTGGGCTTACAATCTCAAAGGGAGGAGCAAGTGATACAAGAGGAGGTAGCTGTGTGTGGATGAATTGTTTGAGAACGTGATGGTTCAGTGGTTAGTTTAGGTGGTATAGGCTTCCCTGAAGAGATGAGTCTTAAGGGTTCACCTAAATGCAGTCAGAGTGGGAGATAGACGGACAGGTTGGGGTAAAGAGTTCCAGAGGATGGGAGAGACTCTAGAGAAGTCCTGGAGGCGAGCATGGGAGAAGTTGACGAGGGAGCTAGAGAGCAGGAAGTCTTCGGAAGAGCGGAGGGGACAGTTAGGGTGATACTTTGAGACAAGGTTTTAGCACATTTAAACACAACATTGTGAATGGGCCCCTATCCCAAGCTGTAGTGTCAGCATTATCACCTCTTGCTTTTTCATACCTATAACATACTGTTCATCTTTCTCAACCATTAACACTTCCTGTGTGGCTTCCCCCATATGAGTGTTCATGTCCAACTGCAAAACATCAGTGTGTAAGAACCTAACACTTGAATTGCATATTGGTCATCTCATGTCACATGGCCTACAATAGCTATAGTTACAGCTATGTCTGCAGTAAAATGTGTTCTGTCCCTAATACTAGTCTGACATGCATGCCCAAAAATACAGCATGTTCTTATCTAGCTGTTTAGAGCCATGAATCATTTCACTGCCCACCTGAGATGAAATAAATCTTCCCTATTCATGAGCTGCATTTGAAGGCTTTGCCGCTAGAATGACCACAACAAACCCCAAATGACACTCTGCATCATGCAAGCAACAAGCTTTGATGAGATTATAGGAATTATCCACTTGTGTCAGGAAAAGAGAAGACCCACTTTCGTGTTCAGACTGTAATGACAGGCTCCCTTAGGAAGAAGCATTTGATGCCATGACGTCATCTGTAAATCAAAGGTGTCTGGTTGAGCGGCCCTCAAGACATAGCAACTGCACCGAGAGGCACCCAACCGGTTAATACGTCTACTTTTTTCTGGTATCAGCAGATAGGGGAATTGGTGATCCTTGCTGCAAGTGAACATTGTGAATGTGATGGATGAGCTTTCCTGCATATCTAGAAGCAGCAATAAGGTGTTGCCGTTGTGCTTTATGGCAAGATGACAAGTAATCATTCAGGAACGGCTATACTGACAGAGAGTGATCGTGGCTGCGGATATTTTGAGAAAGCAAAATGCGACAGTAGATCCACCAGGTGCCATCACTTTGTCACAACTGAGCTGTCTTGTTCCCACTGTATGGGATTTGATAAGCAAAATTGTTTTCATATGGTGAGGTGGTCCCCATCTGTGAGGTATATCAACATGTTAGCTGAGTTTATTTTAGAGGTATATAATGGCTAACAAAACTTGGAGGGCATATTGTCTCTGCAGTTTATTCTACTCAACAAGGACCCCAAAAGACTAAATAGTCCCTATGGATCAATGAAACAAAAAGGAGGTGGCCCTGTTAGCATCCTTGCCATTCTGCCATACCTTCCTGCTACCTGCAGCATACGGATGCTATCAACTCAACCTGGGCTATGTCACTAGACTGGACCTCAAGAACTGCTTTTTTCATGAGGAAAGGTAGAGCTTTTTTTGTTAGAGCAACAACGTTGCTGTACACATCAGGAACTTTTTCATGCAAACTTGTAACGTTTGTAAAGCAACGGAAGATATATACACTGAGTGGCCAGATTATTATGGCCACCTGACGTTTGTAGGCAAATTAGCTATAATTAGTAGAGATGCACCGAAATGGAAATTTTAAAACCGAAACGAAAACGAAATAAAACAAAATGTCAGGCCGAAACCGATACCGAAAATGTTTTTTATTTTTTCAATTTTTTAAAATATTTTATTTTTTATAAACTTTTTAATTTTTGTATATTTATTTATTCATTTTTTATTAAATATTTTTATTTTTTACTTTACTTTTAGGGGCTTTGAGGAAATATTAGGGGTCTAAACAGAC
>NW_017307314.1:341801-347193 GCF_000935625.1 Nanorana parkeri
AGCCCAGCCTCCTGTGACAGCGCTGTCTCCGCCCCCACACCGCTCTGCCGGACTGTGATAGGCGGCCGAGCGGTGTGGGAGGAGAGACGCCGGCCGCTCACAGCGCTCTCGTCCTGCAGCGCTCGGCCGGCTGTCACTTTCTTTTCTCCCTGCTGGAACAAAGAACAGCACCCAGCGGGGAGGAAAGAAAGCAGGGATGCGCCGATGTATCGGCCGAAACATGGCTCTTTCGGCATTATGCCAAAAGTGCCATTTTCGGCCGATATGTTTCGGCAGCCCATATATCGACGCATCCCTAATAATTAGCTATCATTTCGTGCTGAAGTTGCTAGAGGGCCAGGCCATTATAAATAGGGAAGCAGGTTGTTTACCACGACAGTAAAAGTGATTTTTTTCTGAAGATATGGGTAAACAACGCGATTTAACAGCCTTTGAATGTGGGATGATTGTTGGCGCTCTAAGCCATGGAGCGAGTATCAGCAAAACAGCAGAATTTGTTAAATGTTCAAGAGCAGCTGTTGTTAAAGTGTTTAAAGACTGGACTGTCAGCCGAAAATCTGGGTCTGAACGTGCGAATTGTGTCCGTCATCAACTAGTGAATGTTAGGGCAGAACGGAGAGTGGCAAGACTGGTACAAGACAACAGAAGGGCAACAGTGCAGTGTCAGATTCCTCGCATCACCTTTCAACATCTCGTGGTGTCACAAGACGGCCCAACGAAGTCATCTCGTGGAGTCATCTCGTGGAGTCATCTCATGGCCCAACGAAGTACTGATGGGGTGGTCATAATAATCTGGCCACTCAGTATACAGTATAGTAAAAAAAAGTTTTAAAACATCAGTTTAAAAATGTTTAATGGTTGAAAGGTAAGACAAAATGACCAAAAACATTACAGTTTAACACATTGCTTAGCCCCAAAATCAATGAACCCTTGAGCTGAAGGCCTCATTCACATGGCGTGTGAGATTACTGATCATCTACACAGGATCTTGCTGGCAGGAAAATCCTTCCAAAAAAAGGCACAAAATGGTCAGTAAAGTGCTTGCGTTTACATGTGTGTAGATGTGCAAATGTCCGTACAACATTCAGACATGTAAAATTCGACTTCCTTACTATACTATTTGATTTTATGCATGTACACATGTACAAATGTACATGCATTAACATGTGTTTAAATGTGTACATATGTCAATTCACTGACCTCAGATGGAGATTGTACGATTTTGATTTTACGAATCTGAAAGCAGCACAAGTTTACTGATCTTTAAGCAGATGTGTGCACAAACTCATAAAAACAATACACCTGCGTTCAGATCCATAAAAAACCTGTTTGTTTGGTTTTTGTTAAACTGTCTGCAAGAGCCCTAAAAAAGGGGTTTACACTGGTAGATTTTCGATTGTTCGATAATGCCATCAGAAACTTTCGATTGCCATTCACAATTTTGTTTGATTTTCGTTTAGTTATAACATTCGATTCTGGAATGGTTGGAGTTTCCCGAACGAAAACCACATTTACTGTTTTTTTTACTTTTATACTCCTGCAGGAGCACAATACAGGTGATACATACTCAGTGATTTCACATCTCCAGTCTGTCTCTTAGGGAGGAGGAGGCATTCTAAAGAAAGTGCGCAAATTGGAGCCATTCGTAGCATATATCTATCATTGCCGCCAAATCAGCAAAACCAAATACTCGCAGAGATGGCACTGCCGGCCGCTAAGAGTAAGTTACCTGGACTGTCAGTTGCGATGCAAATAAGAGAAAGGTTTCATTTCCCTGGGGGCAAATGTAAATCTAGGACAGCCTTTATATCATAGGAACTGGCCCTGACATTCAAGAACATTTATTTACGATGGGTGTGACGGGCTCAACTGCCATTTATACTTGTTATATGATGGTGTGGATGATCACATTTTCTTTGCACCTTTCCAGCTGTTGGTTTGTCATTTTCCTGTCTGCACACTGTTTGCCTTTCTCATAAATTCCTCCCACTGCTATCACTTAATGGAAGTCCTTGATTTGCATTTACCTTCCTTGTCATGGTGGCACCTACCATTTAGAAATGAAGAAATGTATAGGCATTGGCCTATACACATACAGCACAGCAATGAAGTAATAAAATGAACTAGGATCACACTAATCCAGCACGTTATTATTCTGAGTTGCCCCACTCAAGCGGCGGCCATATTGAGTGGGGCACGTGAGATTAATAACGTGCTGGATTAGTGTGATCCTAGTTCATTTTATTACTTCATTGCTGTGCTGTATGTGTATAGGCCAATGTAGTTGAATCTGTATGTGCGTTATAATTAATCGAAATTGATCGATTAATCGATTTAAATTTTTTTCCATGAATCGAACATGAAAATTGTAATCATTACCAGCCCTAAATTAAATAAGTGCAACCAGGATCAGAGGTGTGCACAGAAGTCAGGTCTTTTGTTTATAATAGTATTAGTGGGAACCTAGTAATCCAACCTGGGGCTCCCAATCCCTGGTGTATCTTGAACTGAGATCTTGATTTCAGTTCCAGCTTGGATTTTTTACATACCCTTCTCTTCTGCCATCCCACAAACCAATGGGGAGCACTGGTACTGACCAAAGAGACACTTGGCTTGTGCAATGGCAGGTGTTTTAGCAGAGCTCCAAGGTGGAGCTGCACTTGAGGCCTCTGTTTAGTACTGAGAACTGAGAGACATAAAGCAGAAATATAACAAAGGTGCCTTTTAATACCTGCTGTGCACAGGTTTCGTTTAACAATTGGGAGGGTTTAGTTGGTGGATAGGCAGAGCATACTTAACTATAGTAACTGGAGCAAATAGATCTAACCCAATCACTAAAATATTATATCAGCTTCAACATGTTAATGTAATTTCACTTTTTTTTCAATCTGCAGCTTTTATTAAAATAATAACTAGAGGTTTTACAATGAAGGTCCTTGTTCAGGCCCTCGTGTTATGATGTGACACATGTCTCCCAGTTATATTCTGGTGAGGTCACCCTGCCACATGGTCAGCTGATTGAGTCTACAAAGAGCCGCACTGACCCACATTTCAAAGACATATTGCACTGTTCTCACTATTGGGAAGCTGCTCCAGAGCCAATGTCAGAGGGAGAGCATGTAGACCATAAGAGGTTGAAAAGATGAGCAGTACAAAGATGCAAAAAATAAAGGCAATAAAGGTGAAAAAACGTATTTTTTATATTAAAAAAAATAATAGCAATTGTGTATTATATAAAGTGCTTTAGCAAACTAAATAAAGGGGGAAAAAAGCCCCAAAGAAAGAAAATGAATGCGGCTACCACATCTAAGTATTAATAAGCTGCAATATATATCGAATGTTTGTGAGGTGGCTACTAGAAATTTAGTGATTGCCAGAGCTGTAGTCAGTCTGGCTGAATTATAGCAGACATCCCAACCTGCAAAACCTTATTTCAGGGAGGTGCCCTTCTCATTTCAGGGAGGTACCTTCTCTGTTTTTTTTTATTTTGACAGCGGGGAATGAATAGCTAGGCTGCTATTGGTCATTTCAAATTGCAATAACCAATAGCAGGCTTGCTTTTGTACCCACCCACTGCTGCTGTCAATCACCTCAGGTCCACCTCTGCTGATTGACAGCAGCAGCATATAATATTAATAATCACAAATAAAATACAAATAAAATACAAATATTACAAATATTATTTAATTAATAATAACATAAAAATAATATAATAATTACAAAATGCTATGATATCTACTATGTATATATGTGTGTAGACCGTCCGGGAGAGTTGGGATGTCTGTTATAGTTGGCATTTATCTGGTTAATACCAGGTGTTCTGGCATTGATTGTACCTACCTGGGTGGAGTGTGACTCTGCTGTAGTGTGGGACAGCCAATGAGGGACGCTGTGAGCCTGTGTTCAATTCACCAGCCAGTCACTGGGTCTCTCTCAATCAGTGTTGCATGTTGGGTGCATATATACTGGAGGGAATTGCCAGGTGCTCAGTTCTATTCGGGCTCTAGCCATGAAGTAGTCCAGGTTGGGGTGTTGTTCAGCCACCCCCCTGGCAAGGCCTTAGGGTGGGGATGATGGAGTGCAGGAAGTGTTTTGCTAGGCCTCAAGTATTGGAGGAGGCCTTGGCTGTTGTCAGAGGTGGAGAACCAGGGAGGGGGGGAAGTGTGTGTGACCCAGCAATGCATTATATTTTTAAGTAGGGATACACCAGTGCCAATACTGGGCGTTTTCACGAGTACTCATACTCGTGAAAATGCCCGATACTAAACGCAGATACCGTCATGACCGTCATGTTTTCTGCCTTGCAGCCCCGAAACTTCGGTTTCTTTGAATTTATGACGCTTTTTGTCCAATAAAGGGACATATTTTGCTTTCATCATTGAGTGCTGGTGATTTCCTGTTTTGCTCTGTGTCTGCACGGCGCCATCCGTGAACCATATCACTGCGAGCACCATCTTTTTTCATCTGGCCGGGACTGCTGTGAGGAGTGCGGAGGGCTCCCCCAACGACCTACATCTGTCAAGAACACCGACGTAGCCGAATTTGCCGACCTCAGCATGTGCGCTTGCGCACAGACCAATATTATCGGGGGAAACCGGGATTATTCACAAAGTATTTCGTTTAAATCGTTAATTGTGACTGTTAATAATATTCCATTTATCATTCACTGCCATAGATGGCATATTATTAACGGTCACAATTAACCATTACAAATGAATAATTTGTAAATAATTGCCGGTTTCCTCGTTAATCCCGTCTGTACGTAAGCGCAGATACTGGGTCGGCGTTCTCGACAGAACACCGGCACTAAAAAGTAAAACAAGCGGCTGCCTGAGGTCCCACGCTTGCTGTTTTTGAGGGCCCGTTCACACCAGTCCCATGCAATTAACACACCTGCCATGTGTTCTGTTGCAGGAGGTGCATTGCCATTCATTTGAACGGCACCCCAAATGTACCTCCCGCCCACAGTTCGATCGCCTGCATCGGTACCGCAAAGCCGTGCGTTCGAGTGCGGTGCGACTTAGGTCGTGACTTAATGACCGAGGACAAATGTGGGCCCTGAGGTTACACAGGATGAGAACCACCTCTCGAATCCTTCCAATAACCTTTACAAATGCAAAACACGAGGGCAATGCATCTGCCCCTCTCCGCTTCCTTTCAGGATGTGCTCTAGGATTATTGATGGACTGTAATCTTGGCCTTGAAAGATTCCTTAGTGGACATGGATGCAGACATCCCAACTCTCCGGGAGTCTCCCGCTATTGGATAGCGGCTCCCGGCCGCCCGGGAGAGAAACACTTCCTCCCGGAAAGGTTTATCTGCTCAATCGAGCAGATAAACCTTTCCCTGCGATCGTTTTTTTTTTTCCTTTCTGACATCGGGAGCCGCGGCC
>NW_017307314.1:348819-349687 GCF_000935625.1 Nanorana parkeri
ACACACAAACATAGTAGATATTATACCATTTTATTATTATTAATTATATTATTTAATGTTATTATTAATTACATTATGTTTTTATTTTATTTGTGATTATTAACACAGTATATGGCAAGACTAGGAAGTGTGCCACTCACCCTCCACAGGCGTCTTCTATCGGCTCCCCCTCGGCACTCATCACAAGGTGTCTGCAGAGCTAGCTCAGGGACTTTTGTCTCCAGTCAATCACAGGCCGCCCTGCCGTGCCTAAACCCCTCCCACTGACCAGCCAGCGGCACAAACTTTTTTTTTCCCCTTACAGCTGAAAACTTTATTGATACTCAGCAGAGCTAGTGAGCGCATCAGACCCGGAAAGGTTTCAATCCTTTCCGGGATAAAATGTCTCTCTTGCGGGCGTCCGGGAGCCGCTATCTAATAGCGGGAGACTCCCGGACCGTCCGGGAGAGTTGGGATGTCTGTTATAGTTGGCATTTATCTGGTTAATACCAGGTGTTCTGGCATTGATTGTACCTACCTGGGTGGAGTGTGACTCTGCTGTAGTGTGGGACAGCCAATGAGGGACGCTGTGAGCCTGTGTTCAATTCACCAGCCAGTCACTGGGTCTCTCTCAATCAGTGTTGCATGTTGGGTGCATATATACTGGAGGGAATTGCCAGGTGCTCAGTTCTATTCGGGCTCTAGCCATGAAGTAGTCCAGGTTGGGGTGTTGTTCAGCCACCCCCCTGGCAAGGCCTTAGGGTGGGGATGATGGAGTGCAGGAAGTGTTTTGCTAGGCCTCAAGTATTGGAGGAGGCCTTGGCTGTTGTCAGAGGTGGAGAACCAGGGACGTGGGGAAGTGTGTGTGGGGGGGGGGGGGGCGGGGGGA
>NW_017307314.1:349749-397755 GCF_000935625.1 Nanorana parkeri
TATTATAATGTATTGCTGGGACTTGTAGTCCCGCATAGCTGGTGGTATTCTGCATTGCTGTATGATGATTATACAGCAATGCAGAATAGCTCCAACTATGTAGGACTACAAGTCCCAGCAATGCATTATATTTTTAAGTAGGGATACACCAGTGCCAATACTGGGCGTTTTCACGAGTACTCATACTCGTGAAAATGCCCGATACTAAACGCAGATACCGTCATGACCGTCATGTTTTCTGCCTTGCAGCCCCGAAACGTCGGTTTCTTTGAATTTATGACGCTTTTTGTCCAATAAAGGGACATATTTTGCTTTCATCATTGAGTGCTGGTGATTTCCTGTTTTGCTCTGTGTCTGCACGGCGCCATCCGTGAACCATATCACTGCGAGCACCATCTTTTTTCATCTGGCCGGGACTGCTGTGAGGAGTGCGGAGGGCTCCCCCAACGACCTACATCTGTCAAGAACACCGACGTAGCCGAATTTGCCGACCTCAGCATGTGCGCTTGCGCACAGACCAATATTATCGGGGGAAACCGGGATTATTCACAAAGTATTTCGTTTAAATCGTTAATTGTGACTGTTAATAATATTCCATTTATCATTCACTGCCATAGATGGCATATTATTAACGGTCACAATTAACCATTACAAATGAATAATTTGTAAATAATTGCCGGTTTCCTCGTTAATCCCGTCTGTACGTAAGCGCAGATACTGGGTCGGCGTTCTCGACAGAACACCGGCACTAAAAAGTAAAACAAGCGGCTGCCTGAGGTCCCACGCTTGCTGTTTTTGAGGGCCCGTTCACACCAGTCCCATGCAATTAACACACCTGCCATGTGTTCTGTTGCAGGAGGTGCATTGCCATTCATTTGAACGGCACCCCAAATGTACCTCCCGCCCACAGTTCGATCGCCTGCATCGGTACCGCAAAGCCGTGCGTTCGAGTGCGGTGCGACTTAGGTCGTGACTTAATGACCGAGGACAAATGTGGGCCCTGAGGTTACACAGGATGAGAACCACCTCTCGAATCCTTCCAATAACCTTTACAAATGCAAAACACGAGGGCAATGCATCTGCCCCTCTCCGCTTCCTTTCAGGATGTGCTCTAGGATTATTGATGGACTGTAATCTTGGCCTTGAAAGATTCCTTAGTGGACATGGATGCAGACATCCCAACTCTCCGGGAGTCTCCCGCTATTGGATAGCGGCTCCCGGCCGCCCGGGAGAGAAACACTTCCTCCCGGAAAGGTTTATCTGCTCAATCGAGCAGATAAACCTTTCCCTGCGATCGTTTATGCAACTGTTAGAATACTAAAAACAAAATCAGTAAAAAAACCTGCAGATAGCAAAGAAGCTATTGCTTCCTGTGCTATCTGCCATCATTTCAGGGGGGTGCTCTCTCCCAGCCCCCCTAACCCCCCTCCGCGGATGGGGGGGGGCATAGAGGGCACCTCCCTGAAATGAGAAGGACACCTCCCTGAAATGGCTTCTTTCAGGTTGGGATCCCTGTGGATGCCTAAATAGACTGTTTCTGCTTATCGGCAGGCTAGCGACTCCACAAGCGCCGGGGTGACCCAGAATCATGTTCCCATACTGTGGACAGCCAGCCTATGTTTTCCCGTGTCGTGATGTGGGCTGGGAGTATGTAGCAGCATGTATCCTGGGAATGGGCAGCTTGTGTTGACAGTCATCTGGTTGCTATGAAGCCAGCTGTCATGGTTACCTGAGTACAACAGATGAGACTGCTGGAAGCGGTGTGGTGTGAGCGCAGGGAGGAGGAGGAGGACTGCTGGGCTGTCAATGGAAGGAGAGATAGGGCTTGTCAAGGGTTGGTTTTTCGCCCGTCTACCCTTTGAAGGAGAGCTGCTCAATTGTCTCCCTAGTAACAGAGTTTCTATTTTTATCCAGCAACGTACATATACTACGGAGCTACTGTTCTACAAGCAAAAAATTGTACAGTATAGTACCAGGTTTGTCAGGAAATGTATACACAGCCAAGTATATTTGTGTATAGATTACAGAAACAGCTACGTATACATACATGGGAACTGATTTAGCTGCCAAAGAGTAGTGATTTTGGCCATCCAGTTCTGAGATTTGCACAGCTCTGACAGAGCAGGGGACCTGATTTTTCCTTTGCTGCAGTTCAGTAACACTTACAGGTCTTGTCCCTCCCCCAGCCTGTCGTACGCGGTCGTACGCTCACCTGAGCTGCACATCCGTACTGGTGCGGCTGTCTGTACTCATAAGCAGACAGTATGTATCCTGTCTGCGTCCGAGCACAGTCACCCGCACAGATGTGCAGTTCGGGTGAGCGTACGGCCGCGTCCTCCCATAGGTAAGAGCAGACTGCTGCAAACAATCACATGCAGCACCTGTCCCTCCCGGGAGCGGCCCGATACGGCCGTGCACGCCGCACAGATCTGTACGACCCATTGCACGCGGTGTGAATGAGGCCTAACAGACACAACATGGGCATCCACCAAATACAGATCTTTAAAAGGTACTATGCATGCCAGATAAATTCTCTTTGATATTGGGAATAAAAAGTCCCTTTCGACTTCTCACACCACAATACTAATGTCTGATTTGTAGCAATTTGTAAATAAAGCTGTTTGAATTGTATGTGTTATTATCTGATTAACAATTTATCTGCATAGAATGCCTTTGTATATCAATGTGTATATTATAAATACCATCCAGGTCACACCATGCTGTACTTTTCAGTACGCTTCATTGAATCCACAACATGGCATGTAATGCATTATCACTCCCACCAGACACGACTCCTCTGCTGACGCATTTCTCCTTCAATCATGGCTATAATCCCTAACTGAGGGTGAAGCGCATCACGTTAGGGGTCACATCTTCCAGAAGTGATGCAATTACAAGCTATTTGTAGATCCAATAAAGCTTATTTAAAAAAAAAAAAGTACAGTGGAGTATGACTTAGATGTCCATTTTTTTTAGATTTGAGGGAGGAGCCATATTGGGTCTGAAAGCACCCGGAGCTGCCCAGGGTGAGTCTTGGAGGATTGTATAGTTTATATGTTGTCCTCGGCCACTTCAGCTTTCATTTGTCAGTGTGACCGAAGAAGGGACCTAGTGAGATGAAAAGCTTGTGTTATTCATATATGAGCTATTTACGAAATGGTATCAGGCTGAGTTCACACCTCGTGCACGATTGCCGCGCGGGTTGCCACGCGGTCAGAAGTCGCCACGGTGTGAACCGATTGCGCCGTGGGTGCCATTATTTTCGAATGGCACCCTAGTCGCGCCAGGTGGATCGCACGGTTTCCCGCCCGTGCTTCCGAACACGATTGTGGCTAAAACAGCCGAGCGTCGTGTATCACAAAAAAAAGGTACATGCGTCTTTTTTCTGTGAATCCTGCACGGATGTTAGCCCTTTGAAATCAATGGGGCCGCGCGGCAATCACTGCCTGCATTGTACAGGAACGCGCGATCCCTTGGACACGTGTCCTGGGTGTGGTGCGGTGTAGTGCAGGTGTGAACCTAGCCTCAGTCATTGACAGTCATTTTTGCCTTCTCTACCTGTCTATTTCTACTCTCTCCAGTATGTTTATATACAGGAATGTTGCATTTGTCATTTCCTGTCCTGATGGTGGTATCCAGGACAATGGTCTCCTCTAGTTTGTACGTTTTGGAGCATATAACGGGGAATTTATCAAAACTGGAGCAGAGGGAATCTGGAGCAGTTGCCCGTGGCAACCAATCAGCATCTCTCTTCAGTTCGCTCAGGTAAGATTAGAAAATGAGACAGAGAAGCTGCTCCAGATTTTGCCTGCTCCAGTTGTGATAAATTCCCCCCCAGTATTTATATATGTGATGTGTTTATGTATTGCATCTCAGCTGTAGCAATTTGAATGGAAATTGAAATGTCAGTACCGGTGTAATCTACCTTGTATTACGGATCGTAGCACAACTCCACTTCTGCATGAGAAGCATCTATGAACTCCATTCGGCAATTATTTGACTTTAAACTGGCCACATATGGTAAGACAGACACATATCTCACTTCTGTCATGGCCAGTTCCTCCTACACAACCCAATCACTCTGACTCTCTTCCTCCTCATCTGTCTATCATGTTGGGCTGATGAATAGACCTCACGTGTAGAGGGGTCAGTTCTACATTTACTGGAGCGGCTTCACCACAGCCACCAGTTAGATTCAGCACTACTTCCATGGAAGACTGAGCAGAAAGAAAGAGTGAAGCAGGAAGCAGTGTCACCCCTCCACATGTGAGCAGAATTCTAAAATCTGGGTAGCGTGGATTATGTAGGAAATTTAGAAAAGAGCAGTTTATGAAAACTCAAAGCATTCTGTAAACTACAAATGCTTTTCAGTAAACGCTGCAATTGGGCTAAAGTCAGAAAGTTCACCCAATGTACTTCAGTGACGTGTTTCTTTTTTTGGGGATTGGACAGCTTGGAGCGATGGCGCTTTGCTATTGGTCCAAACCATCCACAGAGCTCAAGCCTCTAACACAGAGTAGAGGCTGTGGCAGCTCTTGCCTCAATAGTTAGGTTACTCAAGCAGTGGGGAAGCCCGCTGCTGTGTAACATAACTTAGCTGTGAAAGGGCGGATGCAGTGCCGCCTATAATTAACAGGCAGCGCTGTGTCCACGACAGGTTACACAGCGTGGAGGCTTTCCCCTCTCTGTAACCTGTTACAAGCCTGTAACAGGTTACAGAGAGGGGAAAGGGGAAAGGTTACTCTGAATGGAAAAAAAGCTTCAGATTTGAAGCTGACAGCTTTTTCCTGGATAATACTAGGTGAGGCTCAGCCTCACCTGCCTCCCCTGTCCGCACCTCCCTAATGTACCTATGTAATTCACTGCAGACACCTCCATACAGGATCAGTAAGATTGCACTTCCTTGGGAGGCTCTTGGGTTGAGTTATACAAATATAAAATGAGTGAAAATGGCTCACTCCATTTTCATGCAGACCGCCCTAATGCCCACATGATGCTGAGCCTCTAGCTATGATTAAAAAGAACTGAAATCCAATGAATGAAAGTGGAGGGCCAGGGACAGTAAGCCCAGGAGGGAATATCTATAGGGTCAGTTTCCAAACTGCTAAAAGGTGATTGCTTGGTTAAAAGTAGGGATGCACTGATACTGGTATTTCGGTATAGAGTACAAGTACCGATGTTTTTTTTCCCCGTACTCGCCGATACCGAATACCGATGCCGGAAGTCCCATTAAGGAAGCCAGGCAGCATGTAATGCCTCGTCGCCCGGCTTCCCGGCTAATCAGACTCACCACGAGTACTCGCCCAAATACTCGGCATCGGCACCAATACCGATACTAGTATCGGTATCAGTGCATCCCTAGTTAAAAGAGATTAACATTTCTCCACTAGATGAATATATAGCTTGGCTGGTCATATAAAAAAAAAGGTAAAATGTTATCCAAAGCATCCCATAGCAGAATAGCATTAGGATTCCCGCCCCCCCTCTCCTCCCCCCCCAAAAAACAGGAAGTTTGCCTTTCATTGATCTTGATACAATCGGGATTTTGCTTTTAATGCTTCAAGGGGTTATGTGGCACCTGATGTAGGTACTCTGATAGGGTAATAGTATCTTGTTCGTTAGGTGCTACGTACATAAGGACGTATAGTGCTAATAGTGTTTATTAGGGGAACAATATCACAGGGGAAACCTAAGACCCAACCTTAAACCTCTATTAAACCTATGATTTATCATTGATATCTACAGGAAACATTATGTGCTGAGCAGTGGCGTAACCAGAGTTCTGGGCGCCCGGGGCAGAAATTTTTTTGCCCCCCCCCCCATTATATAAACAACCACTGGAACTGTACCCTGCACCTCCCCCCCACACACACATGTTTTTATTTTAATTTTTCAAATTTTAATATTTTATTTTTTTTGAAACTTTTTCATTTTTTAAAATCAATTTTTATTTATTAATTAATTTTTTATTAAATATTTTTATTTTTTACTTTACTTTTAGGGGCTTCGGGGAAATATTGGGGGTCTAAACAGACCCCTGATATTTCCCTTTAAAAATAGAAAAAGAGATTGAGGACACAGAGTCCTCAATCTCTTTTTCTGTGTCCCCTGTTATCAATGAACAGGAATCCTTTATGAGTGTTCCTGTTCATTGATAACATGGTATGTTTACTATAACTACAATTATGAATGAACAGGAGGAGATGTAGATCACTCCCATTCATTCATAATTGAGGATATAGTATACATACCAGGTCCTCAATTATGTACAAACACTCAGCGATCACTGATCACTGAGTGCTTGTACCTGCTCTCCTCTCTGACACACACTGTCATAGGAGGCTGCAAGAGGAGAGCCCAGCCTCCTGTGACAGCGCTGGCTGTCTCCGCCCCCACACCGCTCTGCTGCACTGTGATAGGCGGCCGAGCGGTGTGGGAGGAAAGACACCGGCCGCTCACAGCGCTCGTCCCGCAGCGCTCGGCCGGCTGTCATTTTCTCTCTGATTCCTTTCATCCCTGCTGGGCACTGCTCTGTGTCCCAGCGGGGATGGAAGGAATCACGGCCGCGCCGACAAAACGGCAGGAAAATGTCACTTTCGGCATTTAGCCGAAAGTGCCATTTTCGGCCGGCGCCCCCCCTTCACTTTTCGCCCGGGGCCCGCGCCCCTGCTGCACCCCCGGTTGTTACGCCACTGGTGCTGAGAGATCTATGTTAAAATGAGATAAAGGAATATAACATGACTGGCAAGAGGCTGCAGTCCTGCCCATAGTCCTTTTGGAAGCTTAGCTCAATCTATCTATGGAAATATTATACAAAACCTGAACTGTGGCAGCCTGACTGTACCTTTTGACATTCAGTGCAGTTGCAATGTTTCCTGAACGCCATTAACAGTATTTGTTACCCGAAGCTACTCCTTAATTAGCAAAGCAGCTGATAATGTAGCACATATGGAAACCTGATCGGCCATGACAATTACAGAAATCATACAACATGGGGGGTCACTTTCATCTATTCGAGACAGACTACTAGACAGAATCAACATTACATGGAACTGACTGCAGGAAGGCTATTTAGGCAGTAAATGAAATGCATGTGTTTTCCAATCTATGTAATACACACTTCAGCATCCCCTTTCCTGGCAGAGAGGTCTGCAACATCTGGAAATATAGAGACCACAAAAATGCAATTATCATAAACATAGCACAGATCCTCCTATAGACATCTCCTGTGGTTGCCAATGAAATTTAAGGAGGGGGAACTTCCTGGTGCCCTGTGGTTTGATAAAGAGTTTCCCCTGCATCCGTGTGACATACCCTAAATTAGCCTTTTTGAATAAAAACCATGCAAATGCCTACCCTCTTCTGCATTTGATGAACATTTCCTAGCAATACTTTAAACTGATTACCTTCAATAATTCCTTATATTAAATTCCTGTATCCTCAGCAGATTCAGATGTGACAGTAAAAGTTTTATAAGTGCTGGTTTTAGGTTAGACAGCAGATAAGGGTCAGACAGAGTTAAACAATGTGTTTGGAGCATAATTGAGATGCCCTGGAGTCGCCTTGGAAAAATATTTGTATCCTCTGAGAATGGGAGTTTTCAAAAGGATGTCACCAGCACAACACCAGTACTGCAATGGCAGTACTCCATCAATAAATGGACTTTTGCTGATTTCACTTTAATGGTGTGCTGGTGACATCTTTTTGAAAACTTGTATACCTTCATGGCGCCATCCATGGTCACTGCGAGCACCCACCAGGATTCTATAGAACATCCTGTCCAGTAAGCAGTCTAGCAAGACACCTATATATTACTCTGAGAATAGGAGTCTCGGTTTTCAGGGTTAAACAGCCATACAGCATCAGTGAATCCAGTAGAGCCAATAACTGCTGCAGAAATAATAGAGAAAATATTTGACTAATTGCAAGAACAGGTCTTCAATATTTATTTTATCCAGGTGTCCCTTGAAAAGCATTTCCAGGCAACAAGTGAAATCAATTAGTAGCTTGGTTATATTATTATTATTACATTTGTTATTTCATTACAATGGCACCTGGAAGTGGGTAGGATATATTAGGCAGAAATTGAACATTTTGTCCCTGAAGTTGATGTGTTGGAAGCAGAGAAAACTGGGCAAGCGTAAGGGTTTGATTGACAATGACATGGGCCAAATTGTGATGGCTAGACGACTTGGTCAGAGCAACTCCAAAACTGCAGCTCTTTCAGGATGTTCCCGGTCTGCAGTGCTCAAGGCCTACCAAAAGTGGTCCAAGGAAGAAAAACCGGTGAGCCACAACAGGGTCATGGGCGGCCAAGGCTCATTGATGCATGTGGGGAGCGAAGGCTGGCCTGCGTTATCCGATCCTATAGAAGAGCTACTGTAGCTCAAACTGTTTGCAAAGTTAATGCTGGTTTTCGATAGAAAGGTGTCTGAACTCACAGTGCTATGCCTGAAGAAGGGACCCTGCGTTGTCCCGAAAACGCTTGTGTAACTGACATGAGTTTGCAATAAATCTACGATTTATGATCCTATAAGGATTTCGGTGTGCTGGTGACGTTTCTGCAAGTATCTATATTTGGCGGCCCATCCGCAGTCATTCCAAGCACCCCTCCCCGACTACGGGGTTTTACCGGTGAGGAGTGCAACTAGCCTTCTCTTTCTTCCTGAACACACAGTGCATCTCATTTGTCCATGCTGACTCGAGTCCACTGCCAAAAGCATCTACAATGGGAATGTGAGCATCAGAACTTAACCACAGAGCAATGGAAGAAGGTAGCCTGGTCTGAAGAATTACATTTTCTTTTACATCATGTGGATGGCTGGGTGCATGTGTATCATTCACCTGGAGAAGATATGACACCAGGGTGCACGATGGGCACGTAAGCAAGCCAGCGGAGGCATGTGATGCTTTGGGCAATGTTCTGCTGGGAAACCTTGGGCCTGGCATTCATGTGGTTTTTACTATGACACGTATCGGCTATTGTTTCCGACCAAGTACACGCTTTCATGGAAAAGGTATTTTTTCAGCAGGATAATGTGCCCTGTCACACTGCAAAAATGCTTAAAGAATGTTTCGAGGAACACAGCAAGTTCAAGGTGTTGATTTGGCCTCCAAATTCTCCAGATCTCAATCCAATTGAACATCTGTGTGATGTGCTGGTAAAAAAAAGTATGATAAATGGGGTCCAACCTTGGAACTTACAGGACTTAAAGGATCTGCTATTGACAATTTGGTGCCAGATACCACAGCATACCTTCAGAGGTCTAGAGGGAGTCCATGACTCAATGGATCAGGGCTGTTTTGGTGACAAAAGGGGGACCTGCTCAATATTAGTTGGGTGTTCATAATGTTATGGCTGATTGGTGTATGTATGTGTATGTAGAGGTATAGCAACTAACTTTTACGTAACACATTTTTTCATGTACTAACATTTGCAGTATTTATATGCATTTGTACAATTTCAGAAGGTCCTGGAGCAAAAGACAGAAAAGAATAGGCGAAAGACTGAGCAATCCATTTTGCCACTCTCACATATAATGTAACTTTGTAATGATTGTTTTAGCAATGTTAGTGGGGGGTTGTTGCCAGTGACACAGGAGGCCGCATTATCAGATAACTCATCTGCTTTAAGGGGGTCTAGGAAATATACAGTAATTTTCTACAATTTGTTATAACTGGACAGCTGTTATTATTATTATACAGGATTTATATAGCGCCAACAGTTTGCACAGCACTTTACAATATAAGGAAGACATTACAATCACAATACAATTCAAGACAAGATGGTAAGGAGGACCCTGCTCCTGAGAGCTTGCAATCTAAAAAGCTGTTCACTTAAAGTTGTTGTACAGTTCTATAATTAGTCGCTGGGAATTCTCCTGACCTATCACAGCTTCCTAATCCCTTAGCAACATGGGATGATTTTTTACAGTTCACTTAAATGGCCTTTCATGAACTAAAGAATTATGGAATATTGAAACACTCAAACTAAATCAGACTTCCCACACAAAGGTAGCAGAGAGCCAAGGTAAAGGGAAAAAGTCATGAAAGAAATATGGAGGTTGTCATTGTTGACCTTTGCTTCTGAAATGTTAGTTGCCTTGCTGTCATGCACATAGGGGTGAGAGGTCTGAGAGGCTGCTCACAGCGGAAAGGGGTAAGGGGGTCTGAGAACCTGCACAGAGGAGATGGGTGCTATGTCCCAGGTGCTGTACACACAGAAGGTAGGGATGGCTGAGGGGCTGCACATAGCAGAGATGGGTTAGGGGGTCTGGGGAGCTGCATATAGAGAAAAGGGGTGAGAGGTTTGAGGAGCTAAACACCAAGGCGAAGGGAGAAAGGTTTGAGGAGCTGCACATAAACAAAAGGGGTGAAAAGTCTGTGGAGCTGCACACAGAAGAGAGCGAAGAGAGATCTCAGGGGATGCACATACAGGAGAGGGATGAGAGATCTAAGGAGCAGCACACAGAGGAGAGGGGCGAGAGAACTAGGGAACTGCACACACAGGAGAGGGGTGAGAGATCTAAGGAGCTGCACACAGAGGAGAGGGGTGAGAGAACTAGGGAACTGCAACAGAGGAGAGGGGCGAGAGATCCTAGGGAACTGCACACAGAGGAGAGGGGTGAGAGATCCTAGGAGCCACACATACAGGAGAGGGGTCATAGATCTGAGGAACTGCACATAGACAATAGGGTAAGAGGTCCCAATAGCTGCACATGGAAGAGAGGGTTAGAGATCTGAAGAGCTTCACACAGAGAAGGGGGGAGGGCTGAGAGGTCACAGGAGCTGGAAACACAGGAAGGGGTGAGAAGTTATAGTAGCTGCACGCAGAGGAGAGGAGTGAGAAGTCTGTGGAGCTGCACAAACAAGAAAGGGGCAAGAAGTCTATGGGTGTGCACACACAGGAGAAGGATGAGAGATCCATGGAACTGCACACAAAGGAGATGTGTGAGAGATCTGAGGAGCTGGACAGACAGGAGGGGTGATGGGTTTAAGGAGCTGCACAGAGAGGAGAGGGTAAGAGTTCTAAGAAGCTGCACACAGAGGAAAGGAGGATAAGAGGTCCCAGAAGCAGTACACAGAGGAGAGGGGTTAGAGATGTGAAGAGCTTCATAGAGAGGAGGGATGTGAAAGGTCGGAGGAGTTGCATATAGGGAAAAGGGATAAGAGGTCCTAGATGCTGCACACAGAGGAGAGGGATGAGTGGTCCCAGGAGCTGCATACACAGATGAGGGTTGAGAAGTTCATGGAGCTCTACACACGGGAGAGAGGTGAGAGGTCCCAGGAGTTGCACACAGAGGTGATGGATTAGAAGTCTGAGGATAGGGGATGTGCCTGAGAGGTCTGAGAATCTCCACATAAAAGAGAGCAGCCAGAAGTTCCAGGAGCTGCACACAGAGGGATATGGGGTATGGTTTGGCTGGTTGCACATGCTCCTTGATGCAAAATCTGTATGTGTACAATAATCCTCCACAAATTCACACAGGAAGTTGGCTTTTCTCTATATTATACTATATTTAGGTTAGGACAAGAGGTTCTCAAGGAAGATCTCTTCCAGTTGTTGTAAGCTCATAATAACCATACGGTGAGTCATGCATATTATCTCACACATCGATGCTCAGTGTTACAGCAGTCAGCTGGTTCCTGTCACCCTCCATCTATTCAGGGTTATGGGTTTATTTATTAGGGTAATGCAAAGTAAATTCACTATATGAAAAGTAAGTACCCTGTAACAAACAGTTACATTGCATATTTAGTAGTCTGGTTGGACATTCAGAATTCAGAACTCAGTTTCAGATTGTGTCATAAGCTCATTTGTGTCTGGTTCTAATTTAAATTCTGTTGCGGATTGCTCATTTAAGAAGAAGCTTAAACAAAACAAAACAACCACCAGGTCAAAAATAGAAAACCACCAATCATCAAGTATATCTTGTTGACGGTAGATGAGAAGTAAACCTTTAGGGAAAAAACACAAACAAGGGGCGCCTTTCCTGGTGCAGACAAATTTATTAAGATCAGGATTGAAGGTAAATATAAAACATACTCACAAAATTCATGATTGAAGTATAAAAAGTATAAAAATTAAGTCCATGGACCCAGGGAAAAGTCTATGAAAGCTGCACAGCCGTATCTATGTGTCAGCAGAGGAGACTGTGTGATGTGTGATGACGCGTTTCCGGGGTCACGCCCCCTTCATCAGAGTTCTGATGAAGCTTTCATAGACTGTGCAGCTTTCATAGACTTTTCCCTGGGTCCATGGACTTAATTTTTATACTTTTTATACTTCAATCATGAATTTTGTGAGTATGTTTTATATTTACCTTCAATCCTGATCTTAATAAATTTGTCTGCACCAGGAAAGGCGCCCCTTGTTTGTGTTTTTTCCCTAGATTTTACAGTATCCCTGGCTGATTTGGGGCAGCATCCTACTGACACACATTTTTTATAAACGTGTTTTTTATTCATTCACCAATTTCATCTATCAATTTTTAAACAGACTTTGATTCTGATTTTATTCATGTGTACATTGGTTTGTACTGGTTGAGCAGTCCTCTCTGGCGCTTTTCTGTTTTTTTTCCAGAAGTAAACCTTTCTTTACACTTCCAGTGCTATTTCGGGGTATGTCCATGTAATATACTTTGCTTAATATCTTATATAATTTTTTTCAATGATTTCTTGCAGTCAGATTTAGAATGCCTTTAGAGGGTCTATGGGGGTGGCTGCAGCATCTTGGTAGCCAAGTTGTGATATGCAATTGTCTGTCATAGATGTACCTCCTAGCACACAATGCTTCAATTGGACTACTTCGTGGAAGATTATGATGTGAATAATTGAATTCTAGATGATAAGGGTTTTGCATATTAGGAGAGGATATGTATTTAAGAATATATTGCTACCCCTGTGTTTTCATAAGGGTGAAGTTCAGAACTTTTGACTCTTCTGATCTCTCACAATCATAGGGATTTCCGAAGAATGGCAACACTGTTAATGTTCAGATAAAAACTAGATGTTGTCCCTTGTGCCGGCCCCAGCTGGACTACCCTACCCATGCTGCTCCAGTGTTCCCGTCACAAGACCAGGATACTTTTCTTGAAAACGTTGTACTCATTCTGGAGAGTGAAAGTTCCGCCCTCCTACGCAGTGACTTTGGACTCCATCTGTTACACATTAGCGTTATGCATTATTAAACATTTACGGGTCTTTAACCATATTTAAAACTATAAAGCTACTGAACATGCACCAAGCTGATTGTTGATAATGTATCCACTGCTTCACACTTCCGCAGCTTCCTGAAAATAGTTAATGTCCAATTCTTGGAACAATTTTCTAACAGGTTTCTTAGAAGGAAGTACACAAGTGCGGCTTCCAAGGTGTTACTGTAACATTGTGTGGCTACTCACGGGCCCAGGAGCAAACAGGGCCCATTAGGCAGAAAAATGAACAAATCAGTGAGGAGAAAAATACAATTCTACAGCAACACATCACATAAATAGCACGTACGTACAGATCCCTTCACACTGCCTCTGCTTCCTAATAGGCCATCCAGGTTCCCCCCAACCCAAGGGCACTCTGTAATCCAACTACCAACCAGTTTTCCTGACTACCCCTCATCTTCAATATCTTCAGATCACCAGGGGATCTGTAAAACCCAGGGTACTCTATAAAGCAAAAATCATCATGGTCAAGCTAAGGCCTTCTTCTTTCCTTCCCATGAGTGTTGCAATTGAAATGGATTGCATTACTGTCCAAATGGAAGGTGCAAGGCAGAGAAGGAGGAATCATAGAATTCCACCATAGAATCCATGCTCAATATTTACATATTAGAGCACCTTGGAATTGGCGTATGCTTGGTTCTCTGGAATTTGAAGGGATGTGAAGACATATTGGAAAATAAGTTGCTCTCTTGCTGTCTCTCTTCTTGGGCACACCTGTCTGGTGAGGACGGACAGTCATCTGGGTGTGATATTAACTTGCTTTTCCAGTGACAGGAAGAGGTGAAATGGCCATAATATTGGATTTAGCACAGTCAGGCACATTATCATTCCCCACAAAACCACAGACTCATTGAGAAGGGACTGGTGGAAATTGTTAAAATACTTAAAGAGCTTTTCTTGAAACTATAAAAAACATAGAGCTGCATCCCACTGGATAGGTTGATTTCTTTTTTGTTTGTTAGCACTTGAAATGACAAATTACCAGAGCAACCTGTCATTTCGAGTGCTGTTGGGCCCATTAGGTGCTGACAGCTGTCAATGCATTGTAAATCCTTTGGCACCAACAGCAGGTTTGTGCATTGTTGGCCCAAAAAGTCTCAATCAAAATGAATAAGGAGCTCATATATTTAGGTGTCCTTTTCAGTTTACAGAAACGTATAAAACCTTTAAGCTCCATTATTTTTTCTTTTTGCCTACAGGAACACCCTGCTTATTGAAATGTGGAGTTAAGCTCTAGGTAATGTTTAACTGTGATATTTACAGGTATTAAGTACATTAGAGTTCTGCCCTGTTAATACATTCATCTGCTTTTTTTTTCCTCCAGAAGGATGGAGCCAACTTGGTTTAAGCATCATCCAGGGTCAACATCTACTTCTCAGACGGAGATGCTGGCTCAGAGAGGACACTGTCATGTACAGTAAATCGTAGTGCTAGGGCAGCTCTTGCCTGTGTTCCCAGATATCTGTTTTAAGTCAGCCCCCTGCTGCAGCTTTTATCCTTGTTAGTTGCTGCAGTTACAATGTTGTAGTCTAATCTCAGAGGGGGAAGAAAACTGAGGGAATGCTTCCTTCTGCATGCAGCAGATTGGTGGTATCTCCCACTAGGCAAAATCACTATGGTGCTCACTGCTTTTTAAAGGTAAAGCTTTTTTTGATCATGTTGCTGCATGTTATTACATGTCAAGAATCCATTCATGCAGATTTATGAAGTTACTGAAAGGTCCACTGTAGTGATTAGTGTAAAAGATCCTTATAGGAGAACTGCAGATTATACTCAACATTTAAAGGTATCCATGTATTTTGCCTTGGATGAAAATGTTTTGCATAAAATAAAATGTTTATTATTATGCTTAAGGCCTGCTTGCAGTCTTTCTGTATATGTTAAAGGGGAACCCTTTCAGTTGTAGAATACATGATTTGACACTTCTTAACCCATAGTTAAAGTAACACTAAACGTAAGAGCAAAATCTTAAAAAATGCATTCCCTAATAACACAAATGTATCTTATTTGTGTATCACTCGGCTGTAGATTATCAAATCATCTCTGAATTGGTGCTGACACTGTCCTCCCTTCTACTTTTGTTTCCCATGGCCCCTGTGTGTGTTGTAAAGTAGTCAATGCTCCAAAGCTCGCTCCTGTGATGGACTACAATCTCACGTTTGTATTGAGATTGTAGTCCATCAGTGGAGCGACCTTTTGTTTCCCATGGTCCCTGTGTGCTTTGTAAAGTAGTCAATGCTCCAAAGGTCGCTACCAAACGTGAGATTGTAGTCCATCCCAGGAGCGAGCTTTGGAGCATTGACTACTTTACAACACACACAGGGACCATGGGAAACAAAAGTAGCCACCCTCCAGAAGGAAGGACAATATCAGCATGAATTCTGAGATGATTTGATAATCTACAGCCGAATGGTACACAAATAAGATACATTTGTGTTATTAGGGAAGGTACTTAAATGCATGTTTAAGATGTATCTCCTGAGTTTAGTGTCACTTTATGTTCAGATCTTCTGGCTTATAAAGTATTGTCTGAAGTTTATATTTTAAACATAGGAATAGCATGTGGACATACACTGAGAGCATCTAAATTTGCATAAATGATGAGGTCTGTTAAATTTAGAACTATAGAAAATGTTTTAGGGCTCCTTTATATTAGGCTGCATCAACAGTAATATAGTCACATGATCATCATGCAATGAACTCGCCATTTAGTGATTGTCATGTGACTCCAATTACAGAACCCTACACATGTGTTTAAAAAGACCTGCCCATTCGCCGATGGCATCACTGAACCAAAACAACTTGTTGTGTTTTTCTTCCCGACTACGATATAACACTGCGTGTGATAGATGGAAGGTTCTTTTCTTTGTCTCCATAGAAACCATCCACACTTATTCATGATCCTCAGAAAATCACTGTGTGCGATAACAAGTGCTTCCGGCTAATAGGAGTGCTTGTTATCGCTCTGATGTGAACCATTACCTGGCTGGATCATTGCAAGCAGTTCATAAATAAATAGCATTACATGGAAATATCAGGCTGTATATGTCCACCTTTAGGCCTCGGCTCCATGGGTTACATTTGATTGAACACTCAAAAGGCTATTTTTGAAGGTTAGAGATCTTCTTGTCTTCCTCTAGATCATGCACCTGCAGGACCTGCTGTGTCTTCTCAGAGACTTGGGCAACATTGACATATGACAAACACGCATTGAAGGGATTATTATCAGTTGCTGGCGGATGCTCCTTATCGCCGGGGAGTTAACCCCTACATTGTCTGTCACTAGGCCTGACACTGTTACTTGAATGTTTTACATATAGAGAGTATATTGTCTTGTATGTGTTGAATATGAATAAAGAATCTCTGTCACTTTGGCCATGCAGGGCAAAGTGACAGAATCTCTTTAAGCTAACCTTCCGATGAACTTATACTCCTTTTCCCGAGCTGTTCTGTTTCACCGCATTTCAAACTCTGTGTAAGCTCTTTGTCAGTTGGCATCGAAGCTTACACAGAGTTCATTATGTCACCGTTACCTCACTTTATTATTATACAAGATTTATATTGCACCAACAGTTTGTGCAACGCTTTACAATATAAAGGAAGACAGTACCGTTACAATACAGTTCAAGACAAGATAGTTAAGAGGGCCCTACTAGTGAGAGCTAACAATCAAAAATGACAGCATATGGGCCTGGCCGTTAGGCCGTCTGACTGCATCATCAGAGTAGGTCACATGCTCCCTCATACCGGGAAACATTAGGCATTTTTCTGCAGCTCCAACAGAGTGGCAGAGGAATATGGGGAACGTTAGAGAAAGTGGGTCAGAGGGTGAGCTTTAAAGAGACTCTGCTCTGTCACTTTGACCTGAATGTCTCTTTACAGTGCACCCCCTCCACCCCACCCATGTATATCCACCGTCCTGGCTGCTCTGTTCCACCACAGTCCTAACACCTGTGTAAGCTTTCTGTGGACTGGCTCAGTGGCTGACATGGTCCTGAACATATACTGAAACTTCTCTGTCACATGCAGGCTTTTAGGACTATAATAAGCCAAATTGGTACAAATCCAAAGTAAGTACAAAGTCAGGGCTGTCTCTATAATGAGGTAGCCTGATGCTGTTGGCTCAAATGGCATCTCTTTGGGTCTCGTGGGGGTGGAGGGTGGCAGGCAGAGCGGCATGGCAGCTCTGTTGCACAATGCTTGCAGTGTGCCTGCCGCCACCCCCCGCAGAGAATCCAAGGTTGTTAAGAGCTCAGCAGGGAGATGTGTAAAGCTCTGTTCACACCTAGGCGTATCGAATATGCGCATTTGTCGCACGTTTCGTGATGCGCGTTTTTACCGCGATTCGCGGTAAAAAAACGCACGACAAACGCGCGTTTCCGAGGGCTACTTGGCTGTATCCCAATGGAAACGCGCAACAAAAACGCCACAAAGAAGCTCATGTACCTTTTCAGGCGTAGGCCGTTTTGTAGCGCGTTCAGACGGGCTGAAATACGGCAAGGTGTGAACCATACCCATAGAAAACAATGGGATTTTCATGTTTGAGCGTTTTGTAGAGCGTCCGTAGAGCGTTGAACGCGCTACAAAACGTACAGGTGTGAACCAGGCCTAAGGGCCATACACATCTCCTCACCCAGCTCTTAGCAACCGGGGATGCTCTGGCTGGGATGCTCTGACTGGTGTCCTGCCCAGCTCATGGCAACCAGTGATGTCACTGGTTGCCAAGAGCTGGACGGGACGCCGGCCAGAGCCGGAGCCCCCCCCCTGCTGTCACTGTGCACCACCAGCACCCCCCTCACCCTCTCCCCCGGCTTCAAGTGGTGAAAAGGCAAGGGACACCCCTGTACAGAGTCCTATAGCAGGTCTTACAGCAGAGACAATGTATTGTCAATGTTTTGACAAAGCTCAGCCCATCATCATGAACACACCGGCCAAATGGCTTGTAGATCATTAGCTTTTCCATCAAAGAGAACATTCAAAACAAAATCCACACAAGCAGTTCTTTTTATAGTATATTTATTACTGTTTTTTTTATTCTTTCTAAAGTTCTCCTTTTAGATCCTTTCTACCAATTTATAGCATCCCCTTCCCATGTCATGAACATAACGTTTCACTTTCTTAACAGCACAGTGCCACTGAAGATCATTTTATTATGTTTTTAGCCCAAATTAAACAGAGAGAGAACGGCCAATATAAGCCTCTCCTTGTCCTCCAGCCCACATTCCCTGCTTGTCCAGAACGCAGGGTGGGAACACATGACCCCAGAAAACCTTGCAGGGAGGAGAGACACACACACATGGGCTGCCAGAACAGACGGGAAACAGGTAATGGAGGAAGGAAGGGTGTGCGCGGCCAATAAAGGAGGAGTCTGGGAGGTTAAAATTGAAATCGAATAAATTGCAGCCAGAAGTCAGACACAAAGGATACGGCTGTGAATGTGCGTAACAGAAGTCTGATTGTGTTCAGCTGCGGCTTAGGCTACAAGAGGTGGGGGTGAGGGGGGCAGCTACCACTGCCGCTACCGAGAGGCCACAGAAAACTCTTATATAAAAAAATACTTCTATGATTAAAGAGAAACTCCAGGAATTGTAAAAATGTACTTTTGCAGTGGGGCTACCCCTGCAATGCAAGGGTTAACTGCTCATTTGTGGTCTAGGCAGCTAAAATAAAGAAGATATACTCACCTGATCCTTGGTCCCGCCTGGCTGCTAGACCAGACCCCCCAGCCTCTTTTCCCCCAGGTTCTGGAGGTCTAAGGATTGTTGACATCAGCAAGTCAAGTGCAAGTGTATTAGACGTGAGGATGCCGAGGGACATTCCACCACCAGAGAAGAGGGGGAGAGAGGTGAGTGCTGACCGCTGCAGGACCGAGGATCAGGGGAATATATCTTTTGTATTTCAGTCCCTAGAGAAAAACGAGCAATGAACCCTTGTAGTTCGAGGAGTAGCCCCACTGCAAGGGTTAATTTTTGCAATTGCTGGAGTGCATTTTATTAGTATACCCAATTGATATTGATGTAATGGTAGTCTATTTTTATAAAGTATTAAGAATTATCTATCTATCTATCTATCTATCTATCTATCTATCTATCTATCTATCTATTATCAATCTATCTATTTATCTATCTATCTATTAGCATCAATCAATCAATCAATGTATTATCTAATATCCATCTCGCTATCTATTATCAATCAATTCATCTATTAGCATCAATCAATCAATCAATTCTTTACCTAATTATCTATCGATCGATCTATCTATCTATCTATCTATCTATCTATCTATCTATCTATCTATCTATCTTATCTATTATAATCAATCAATCAATCAATCTATTATCAATCTATCTATCTATCTATCTATCTATCTATATATCTATCTGTCAATCTATCTATCTGTCAATCTATCTATCTATCTATCTATCTATCTATCTATCTATCTATCTATCTATCTATCTATCTATCTATCTATCTGTCAATCTATCTATCATTCTAAATGTGGTTATTTGTAATCTTTATATATGAAGATCCCATTATATACTGCACACTATCTGAAAGGTATAATCAGACAATCGGTTTTATAGTGGAATCCTTCGATTATCAGCTGAAACAATAGAGTAACTGGCATAGTGCAGCTGCTCCAATACAATTTCATGCGATGTGAGTGGATGGGGTGGTATGAGGCAGTCGCAGGGTTCAGAGACAGTTCAGAATGTTTCAGTGGGCAGAGAAGAGACACCATACAAAAATAATTGTAGCCTCAGAACTCAGCTTAATTCTACTGGCGTTCTTCTTTTCCGCAATTTGTTATTTATTTAGCATATGAAAATTGTTAGCAAGAAAATTCATCGTTAATCAGTTTAGAATTATGGATGATGATCGGTTTCTCTGGGTTACCACAGTGGTGGACAAACTGATACTGAATTCGGGAGCCAGTCTGTCCAATCCAGGAGCCAGCTCCATTGGCAACATCTGGAGAAAAAGTCAAACGTTTGCCACCAACTGCTATCTTTAAGTAGCATTGACTACCCAGCTCCTTGGATTTGTCCAGTTCTGGGTTACTGTATGTGATATTATTAAAGCAAACCCATATTCTAAAGTTGAACTTAACTCTGAGTTTGGAACCTTTGCACCCCCATATATGAGAAACCTGGGACCTCTGCCCCCCAACTACCATATGACAAATACTTACCTTTTTTAAAGGTGTCTTTGGCCAGGTCTGATGAATTCTGCCTTCACTTTCTTCTACCTTCAGTGGTGGACGGATCCTAAATGCTGCAGGAAGCAGTGCTACGTAGTGAGGTGTTGCAAGTCTCTCCAGCATTCTACTGCAAGTCCAGGGCGGAGCAGAACCTTGATGCTTTGGGTTCACAGGAAGTAAGTTTATTGACACTGAGTTCTGGGAATTTAAAAAACTTACCCTTGCAGTGGGGCTACCTCTTCACCGCAAGGCATAAGTGCACATTTTGTCCAGGGTAGTTCAAATAAATCAGATGCACTCACCTGATTCTCAGTCTCGTGGTAGTTGGCACTCGCATCTCTCCCCCTCCACTCCAGATTTCCCAAATGTCCCTTGGCATCCTCACGTCTATTGCAAGTCAATGGACCTTCATTATATGTGATGATGTCAGCAGTCCTTAGACAGCCGGAGGCAAGGGAAAAAGAGGCTGCAGGGACCAGTCTGGCAGGTCCCCCTGAAGCTCAGGCGAGTAAATCTGCTTTATTTGAGCCCCGTAGACAAAAGATGCACTTAACCCTTGCATTGCGAGAGTAGGGACCGGGAGTGCTGGGAGTAGCCCCACTGCAAGGGTAAGTTTTTAAATTTTCGGAATTCTTCGCTAAAGAAAACAAAGTACCATATACTTCTGAAAAATGAACCATACGGATGTTGTCCATAGTGACCAGTGAGATTTCCTGTTTACCCAGAGAATAAAGGGTGAAACCTGATTGGTCAGTAGGGACATGCTTTGCACTTTTATAGAGATTTGTTTTTTTGTTAGCACATAGTTTAAGTAAATTATATGCAGTAAACATAATGTTTATTACATGTGACTCTTTGCTTGCTCTGCTCCCTTCTACCAACTACATGTTTAAAGGTTTTACAGCTTTTGTAATTATAGCTCTATAAAAATGTAATTTATATACATTGAGGCAATTATTAGATCATTTAGGATCTTTAACTTGAGCTTTAGGACCTATTAGTAGGTGTTTATTTTCCAGTGTTATAATAGTGAGATGTTAGCTATATTGTTTTGTGGCCAAATGTAATAAACCTCCTGTTGGTAACTCTTTCTGTTGAGTTGCTGGATGCAAGCAGGGCTGGATTTATTTTTCCTGCCAGCCTAGGCCAACTGTCTTGTGTGTTCCCACTTCCTACACCAATTAGCTGTCTAGTCAAAGCTGACCATACACTAGTAGAATTTTTGTTTGGAAAGATTAGCTTGATTTTCTAAAAGTTAATGGGGTTAAATCAACATGACTAAGGTAGCTCAGAGGTCCCCCTTTAACTAACAACCACCCCTCTTACCATCGATTCCACCTCCCCAATTCTATCAATTAATACACTACAGACTGGAGTTTAACTCGCCACAGCAGCCTTTTATTACAAAACCGCTATAAACCGTATAAAAAACATTTGATAAATAACAACAACAATAACCAATAACCATACAGTAGGATTTGTTTGGTTCAAGGTCCTTGAAGGCACTATCACTATAAAACGGACCAATGTCTGCGGGCACCTTTCTTATACCTGAATGCCCCCAGCCGCCATTCACCGCCTCGTGGACGTAATTACAGGGCCCGCAGACCCACATTGGTCCCTATTACCAGGTCATAACATTTGACCTTACCACCACCAAAGGTCACCCACACCACCGATGGGTCCCCCCGTCAAGTCATCCAACCCAGACAAATGCCTTCAATGATCCCAAACCGCCACAGCGCTGCAAAAAATTAAACGACCACGAACCCATACCAGGACGCGCGGGTGGCAAGTCTGTTACTTCTTCTGGTCACACTGAACTTCTGGAACTCCTCCTTCCTGGATACTTTCCGAAGCCCCTCCTAGAAGACAACTTTCCTCCAATCCCGTAAGTATCCTTCCTCTAACCAGCTCCCAACTTTCCGTTAACCCTTTTCTATCCTAGTTCTCCCTTCCCACCCTTGTCATGTAGGCCTTTCACTTATTTCATTTCTTTCTATAGCTCCCAGCCTATCATTTTGACCACAGTGACCAAAGGCAATTGAAGGAGCAAGATGGAAACTTTTCACAAACAAAATTCTAACAGTAAATGTTTTCATTCGATAAACTCCATTCGTTCCAAGATCGAATATTAAAATCAAACGGAACTTTGAAGTACATTCGCCAAGTCTGTAATGGCATTATTTCATGTTCTGATCAGATTTTGCATATGAACATCTGTACTTTTTTCAGTAATGAACCCAGATCAAACAAATATACATTGCCCAGAAAAGTATTTTTTTTTTCACAAGCACTTACAGTTGTCATGTCCCCAAACAGCTGGTTTAAAGCACCTCAGCTCCGCTTCCCTGAACTTCTTGTCCAGTACAAGATCACAAGGAACAAAGCGGACTCCAGCAGTTCTCCATCTACTAGCTTGGAGAAGGAAGGAGGAGTAGGGAGCAGGGGAGTGACTTTCCTGCGTGTTTGTGGAGACACACACAGCCTTCTAGCACACAAGGGTAGCTCCATAGGACCCTGCAAGGGAAAGGAGCCACCCCAAAACAGGATATAAGGGCCAATAATCAGGGGAAAAAGCTGATTCTGCAGGAAACTAAAACTTTTAAACATCAAGGAGCAGCTTCCATTATAAGTGATTTAACCTTTTTGGCGGCATTCCCGAGTGTGGCTCAGGGTTAATTTTCTCCCTATGAGCCGTGCCGCGAACCTTCTCCCTATGAGCCGCGCTGTGTCCTCCGGCCAATGCTGGTATCCGCCCTCCGGGTTCCGTCCCTTACGAGCAGCCGTGTCGCAGGGGGGTAGAACCAGGGCTGAGCTGTCGCCCCTCTGCTACGTGCCGCCCCAAGGCCTGGCCTCGGTGGCCTTGTGGGGAATCCGGGCCTGGGCAGAACTAGTGGAAAGTTAAAAAAATAAATATAAAAAGAAACGGAAAAAAAAATAGATTAAAAAAAGCAAAACATATTGGGATAATCAGATCGCCAGGGAGGTTAATCAGCATTTGAAATAGCATAAAAACGTTTTGACTCTAGTATCACTTTAAAGCGGACCTTGACACACAAAAATGAAATACTATCAACTTATCCCTCTATGCCTTTGTGTATGATGATTAATAATAACATAGACATGTCAGGTGTAAAATGCTGTGATTATGAAATACTTTCACTTGCAGAGCATTCACTTCCTGCTTTGAAAGAGCAAAATGACTTCAGTTTGCCAACGCAATGCACACTGGGATTACTTTGTCATTAGCTAAGCATTGCTGGGAAATCTCATCTGTAATCTCAAGAGATCTCAGGGAAAGGCATATTCCTCCCCTGAGATAATGTGCATGGTCACATGTGCTAGTCACATGTCTAGTCACATGTGCCAGAAACCCAGGAAGTAAAGGGAGAGCTAGTAATCTGGCCTTAGTAAACATGGCCATTGCCAGAAGACTGGGGAAGAAAAGAGAAATAAGGAGTGCAAAAAATACAAATGATCTAGAAGTATGTGTTTGTAGATTGTCATTACTAAAAATTTCTAAAGGTGTGTTTGTTGTTACTTTAAAGATATAGGTAAAGGTCTGCTTTAAGTATCACACAAGATGAGTGGAGAGAATGAAAGAAAGTTTGCTCACTGTTTTAGTACACATTGAACTGATGAGATGACTAATAAAAACTGTCACCCAACTCCACTAGCAGTTTGGTTTTAGCTGTACAGATCTAGAGGGTGAATTGTAAGCGTGCAGAACATTATTCCAGCTGCATAAATACACAAGCTATGCATGGACAGCAACAATGTGGACCAGGCCAGATAGCTCTGGCAGGCGGCAGCCTGGAACATTGTATTATGTTGCTATAGGCCATGGTCTGTGTTGACCATGCAGAAATCTACACCTGTATACAAATTTGTTCGCTGTGATGTTTGTACTGAAAGCAGACAATGACATTGTGGACTCACAATAACTCTTTTAGTCAAGATTTGATAAATAATTGTGATAATGATAATCATAAATGATTAGAGAACAAACTGCATCAAAAGAACACAAGATGGATAATTCAAACTCTAAGGCCTCATTCACACGAGAAAAGGCCGGCACGTACAGCTCCGTGCTGCGTGCACGGCCGTATCGGGCAGCTCCCGGGAAGGACAGGTCCTGTCCTTCTCTATGGGAGTACGCGGCCGTGCGGTGCTCTTCGCTCACCCGCCCTGCATGTCCGTGTGTGTGCTGGTGTCTGTACCCGTATGCTGACAGGATGGATCCTGTCTGCGTCTGAGCCGGGACACCAGCACCCGTATGGACCTGCACTTGGGGTGAGCGTAGGGCGGCGTACGGCCGCGCACTCCCATAGAGAAGGACAGTGGCTGTGTACTAATCACACGCAGCACCTGTCCTTCCCGGGAGCTGCCCAATGCAGTCGGAGCTGTACATGCTGGCCTTTTCTCGTGTGAATGAGGCCTAAAGCAACCCAACAATAACGGAAACAAATGTAACTCTAACACAGCAATTAACATTTACAGACTGTTACCTGCACTTGCCTGAGTCTGAAAGAAAACATCAGTTTGTCAAGGCAGATAGGTCAGCCATGTAATAAACTTACCCTCTTGCTATCACGGCCCCCCCCCCCCCTCAACATTGCTCCAGCTGATGCGTAGAAAGCTAACTTTGAGGAGCAGTAACAGCTGCAAAGAGCCCAAAGAAGTCTGTGTGGCCTCAAGCAGCTTTGCCATACCACAGCAGCTTTGCCATACCACTATTGTAACCTACCGCCTTCAAGAAGGACCAGAACAGATGAAGACAGATCAAGTCCCCAAGCATTACAAGTGAGACAAACTGCCACTGTTCACAAACGTAAAGGTGCTTTCCAATGATGCTGCTCACCAATGTGAAGGCGACTTTTCCATTAATAGCAATGTAAAACAGGCATTCCACTGATCATCCGTTGTAATATATGTAATTATATTCACCCCCTTGCCCCAATTTGTTGCCTTCTCTGTCCTCTTCCTGTACGCTTTCATCTCTTGTAACTATATGTTCAGTCCACAATTGCCTTTGAGAAATCTCTGATGGTGGTGCAAGTTGTTGTGCACTTGAACTTGTCCAGGACTATCAAGCTGTAGCCCAATCTCAGAAATTGACTAATAATTATTTTACCATCATCACCTGACATGCACCAATAACATTGGGTGGTGTATATAGAGGTTCTGGTGTATATAGAGGTTCTCTTTCATTTCAATGAAACCACAGGTAACACCAATGATATAATAAACAGTGTATGTATCTGCATACAAGTCAGAACTTCGGCAGCCACCACCTCTTAACCCTTTTCTGTTTCCAGCTGGCCACGCCAGTATGTCATACGTCGGTGGCTTTCTCCCTTCTGCTATAAGCTCATGGTTGCTTCAACTTAATCAGCATTTGAAATAGCTTAAAAGAGAACTAAGGGCAAACCTTTTTTGGCGGTAGTTCTCTTTAGGGTCACAGCAGGACATTTACTAATGTCCTGCTGTGACCCAAAACTCAGCATATAGCGGTTTATTGCCCGCTATATTCTGACAGCGCAGAGCCACGCTGGAACCAGGAAAGATCCCAACAATATTGTCGGGATCCACCCTGCTGCCTGATTGACAGCTGGCTCTGCCTCTCTAGAGCCAAAGCAAGCTATGCCTGCCCCCTCCCCTGTCTGTCCCTCCAGTCAGCGCTGGAGTAACGGAGAGGGGAGGGGGGAATCCCTGAGGGAATAGGTGACTGACAGTCACCGCTGTCTGCAGCGAAAAGATCAGGAACTAAGTGACCAGCGGTATGTGATCGCTCAGTTCTTGATCAATAGAGCCGACGCGTGACAGCTCCAATGTCACGTGTCGGCTCTAACTATGGGGATGAGTGTATTTCACTCATCACATAGTTCTCCTTTACAATCTTTTGACTTGAATGTAACTTTAAGTACAATGATTGGAAAAGATGGAAGAACAACATTTTTCTTTAACTGGTATTTCTCACTGAAGAGTTTGTCTGACATTCACTATACAGTGAATGTGCATGTTGGCTGATCATTCAAGGCTTTGATTGTTCATGATGGAATGATCACAAGTCCTTATGTATGGTTCGCTGTTATTTTCATGACAATCTAACAGTTACTAGTTTATGGAATATACAAGTCTGCTCATATGAAAACATCTGGCATCCATGCAATCCTCCTGACACGCTAGAGGAGATCACCTTATTCACCTCAAATCTTTTCTTTGCTATGAAATAAGTGGGACATTCAGCCATCCGTACGGTTGATGCTCCCAGCAAGCTGTGCAGCTAGGTGTTTGGGGATTTACACTGGAAGGGATCCAAGAGGCATTTCAATACCTCCGGCAATATTTCAACAAGCACCACTATCTCACCTGTTTCCAGGCATACGTTGAAGTTAAAGTTTCCATGGTAACATAACACCCCTCTCCCTCCACCTTCCTTTCCCGATCTCCAACTAATCTCTGAGCTTTGCTAGCAGATCTTATATCAGAAAAAAAGAAGGGGGTCATTTATTCCTGTCCCCTGCCAGGCAGATGTATCGTAGCGAGAGATTGATCACATCAGGACTTTTCTTTGCATTCAATTGGGAAAACTTTCCTATTCCCTTTTTTTTTTTAAGATTGCAGATGGCAGATTTTTGTGGTTAACCACAGAACTGCTATATAGCTTAGATATTTTCAGTCTTCTTAATGAGCGTTGCTACAATCTGAAGGTCAGAGAGGAAGGTAAATCATTTCAAGTTTAAAGGCAAGTATAGTCATTTTCAGCAAGCATGTATTTCAGTTATAATTGCAGCATTCACCTTGAAGTCATTTTTGATGTGACTTTCTTAATTTTAGATGCTTGCTTTTTCACATTTGATGTATTCCATTAAATGTAAAGATATGCTGATTATCCAATAAATGGTGTGTCAGAGGGAGAATGATATCACTCTGTTTCTGGCTTTGTCTGGCTATTAACATTTTCAGGCACATTTCTAGTCCTAGACAACTATAAATAACCAGTGTTACACTTTCATAGCTCCCAGACCCCACTATCATGTGACAGCTCAGGCGTATCTACAAAAAATTGTGTAAGGGCCATACATATCTCCCCGCCCGGCTCTTAGCAACTTGCGACGTTCTGGCCAGCATCCCGCCCAAGTCCTGGCAAGTGGCAATCAGTGACATCAATGGTTGCCAGGAGCTGGGTGGGACACCGGCCAGAGCTTTGAGCGTGCATACACATCTCCCCGCAGGCTCTGGTTGCTAATGGCTGGGTGGAGAGATGTGTATGGCCCTTACACATCTCCCCATCCAGAACTGGCAACCAGTGACATCATTGGTTGCCAGGAGCTGGGTGGGACAGCGGCCAGAGCTTTCAGTGTGCACACACATCTCCCTGCAGGCTCTGGTTGCTAATAGCTGGGTGGGGAGATGTGTATGGCCCTTACACATCTCCCCATCCAGAACTGGCAACCAGTGACATCATTGGTTGCCAGGAGCTGGGTGGGACAGCGGCCAGAGCTTTCAGCGTGTATACACATCTCCCCGCAGGCTCTGGTTGCTAATAGCTGGGTGGGGAGATGTGTTTGGCCCCAACACATCTCCCCATCCAGCACTGGCAACCAGTGATTTCATTGGTTGCCAGGAGCTGAACGGGACACCGGCCAGAGCATCCGAGGTTGCTTAGAGTACAAATTATAGATAGAAGCAAGCTAAAGTTCCCCAAGGTAAAACATACAACCCTTACATGTCAGGAATATGCATCACAGAGATCCAATTACAAGTGTCTCATTAATTAGTTATTACATAAAGGAGACTTGTCATAAGAGAAATATGTAGGCTGCCATTGCTGACCTCCTTCTTAAAATCCTAGCTGCCTGTCCTGTTGGTCTTCCAGTTTGAATATTTTTGAAGTCATAGACATGGAATAATTATGAAGCCAGTGAATTCAGAACTCCAGAGCTGCATACTTGATTTGAGTCAGTTACAGAAAGTGTTGAAGCTGAATAGCATGAAAGCATGATATGTAACATTTTCAGAAGAGCTTAGCAATGGCGCCCTTTATGGCTTTCTAGCAACAGATCTAGTAAAATATAGATTTTTGGGTGCTTACAATTTCTGATCCATCTGGTCATCACCTTTGGCATGGCTTTCATAGTGTTGTTTAATTGTATTTCTGAAGTCTCTGTCATTAGAGCCCTTTTTTCCTATCCTTTGCTTGAAAATGTGATACTTTGCCTGGTTAACTGTCTTCTTCTAAGCTGTCACCAGTGTGAATGTGCCCCAGGACTGCATCTAGGGAGCCTAACACAGTCATATCTAAGGCAAGAGTAAAGACTGGTTACTCCACAGCTTTCTGAGTCACTTTAAATCCCCTTTGTTCCCATGTCGTGTTGGCATTTTTTTCACACTTTAAAGAGGACTGGAACTATGGAAGGTGTGTTTACAAGGCAAGCACTGGCAAATGACTTGTCATATCGTATTAGGGCTGCAACCAACTAATCGATTAATTCATAATCGATAATGAGAATAGTTGTCAACTATTCTCATTATTAATCAGTTGGTTGGATCACCTGGTTCTCTCCTCCATGCTGGGAGCCGGTGATTAATCAGCTCCGTTTGTACTCCAATCAGTAGGCACAGTAAGCAGTGGGCGGGTGCAATAGCCAGCCTGCTATTGGCTATTGCAATTTGAAATAGCCAATAGCAGGCTGGCTATTGCACAAGCCCACTACCTGCTGTTTTTACATTTAGCTGCTGTCTGTGGAATCTTGCCACCGGCAGCTGTCATCCCCTGGCTGAAGCTATTCAAGCGCCATGTGCTTACAATACAATTATTAATTTAAAGGCACTCCAAATGTGCCTCCCACCCACAGAGTGATCGCCTGCACTTGAACGTGCGGTACCGCAATGCCGTGCGTTTCAGTGCAATGCTATTGCAAATAATTGTGCAACCAATTTTATTTTGAAGTAAACTTTGTAGTAGCAGTTCATTTGTATATTTTATTTTAAATTGACGATGACATTTATTTATTTTTATCCGATTAATCGAATAATCAATTATGAAAAATATATAATAATATTGCATATAGGCTTCCTGCAGGTGTTCTTTTCCCTATTACTATATTATTGTATGGAGTATATGTGTCTTTTGGGGACAGCCATCTTGGTGGAGGACAGGGCTTTGCTTCCTTGTGTCAGAGCTGCCTCCTGATGACTGGTGGGGTAGCAGCTGGAATGAAAGAGAAGCAGGGAAATCCTTGCATTGCATCTTTCTCTCCAGCAAGGAAAACAATGACAAACAAAGTAGGGACATTACTAATCATTGATTGAGACAAGCAGTCGATGTACAGTGCCTTAGATAATCTCACATTGCAGTTTTGTATACAGTTATGAGGCTCAAGGCACAGGAGTGCCTAGGCACAGTTTCTCCAGCAAAACAGAAACCTCCTAAAAAGGTGACGTTACCTTTTAGAGAAAATTTGTTGATTTGCCCTACATAGGAAATGTATGGGTTTGCTTTTTATTATTATTTCTATTTACATAGCGCCGACAATTTTACGCAGTGCTTTACACATTGCACATTCAGATCAGCTAAACTCCAGACAGATATAAAAGACACAAATGAATTCCTTAAAACATACTTGAAAGCATTTTTTATGAAAGCAGTATCTATACACAAATTGTATGTGGTTTAAGCCTCTTGCAGTCCCTGATCATGTGGTAGCGCATGAAGGATGTCAGCGACATAGCAGCAGTGGGCCTCTGCACAACACAGTGCACAGTGAGACAACATGAAAGTCTTAGAGACGAGTCTGGAAAAAAGACATTTATTTTTTGTGTTTTTAAAAAAAAAATATTCTTCAAAAATAACTCGTAAATGTTCTATTGTCTCTTTGAGTGTTGGCCTAAGGGCAATATAATGATGTAATAATTGTCTTATTCAGAAGTGGATGTCCTCTTCCTCTATACTCACAGCTGTGGTTTTCTCCTTATCTTTGACATCAGAGACGGAATAGGAAGGAAGAGTGGGTTGAATTTGGACAAGTGTGGTAGTCATGTATGTGTATCAGTTGGTGGCTTGTTTTTAGTTGAGATTCCGGCTACTGACTAACATTATGTAAGACAATCGGTTACATTAGCATAGGGTCTATTTACGATGTGTGGGTTTTGAAGGTTTAAGAGCAGTGATTCCCAACACTGGCTAAAGTTGTATTAAAAATATGAATTAAAAAGAAGAGAGGGATATTCTGTAGCTGAAAATAAACCATGTCTAATATCTATCTATCTATCTATCTATCTATCTATCTATCTATCTATCTATCTATCTATCTATCTATCTATCTATCTATCTATCTATCTGCCTATCTGCAGCAGCTTTTTGTTGACCTTCCTGGGAGAACATAACCAACCAAAGGGTCTGTGGGGTGTGTTTAAGAGCATTGATGTATTTTATTATATTTAAGTAGACACTTCTTCAAGGCCAGTGTCTCTAAATTAATCAATATTTCCACATGACCATGTTTTATAGTCCGACAACCAACATTGCACAGAATTAAGTCCCAATTTACTAGGGAGCAAACATTATCTAAACTGGATGCACACATTACCTAGGGTGGTTTTGTGACTTATCTGCCTTCTGGACATTATACCATAGGCGTATGTGATATTTTCTTGATTGTTAGTTTCTTGTACATTTGGGTAGACATTGGTTGTGAATGTACTGTTATCGTATCAGGGTTAGGAATAGATTTTGGTTTTAGCATATAAAAAAAACAACCATACCATGGTGTGTATTGTAATTTGTTATCCAGGGAAAGGGTTAGGGCAGGCAGCTATCAGTAGCATAAGCCATTATTCAGGCAAAGGGTCAGTAGAAGCGGCAATCCAGAAACAAGGCAAGGCACAAGCTTGAGGAACCAGGAACCAGTATCACAAGCCCAAAGCCACACTTAAAAAAAGTGCTGTAGCTGATCAGCTGCCTAGCAATGAGGACAACACCCTAAGGCGAGTGCCTCTGCTGGCCAATGGAAGTGGAGGAGCACTGTGGGCAGTGCAGGACTGATAGGCCCAGACAGTAAAAGTGGCTGCAACTACAGGCAGAGGGAGATCCAGTCTGACACTCCTGACACATTGCTGGATATTGCTGGATATTTTATGATTGTATATTAGAAATATAACATTGCTTACAACAGTATTACTAATATTAGAATAGATTAGAATTTATTACTTTAAATTATCCAATCACATGCAAGCAAAAATCTTGTTTTTTAAATTTCCCTTGCACATTATTGGATGTTATTTGCAAAGTCAATTTTGTTTCACCTCATTTACTAAAATAAGTGAGAATTCACCTTGGAAGTAAACATGCTTTACTCCTTAGCAAATTAACCCCTTTACAGGCTGCCGCAAAAGATCTCGGGGAGCGCGCATGCGCAGTTCACATTTTCGGCCGGGACACGAGGAGGGACGCAAGGTAAGTCTATGGACGCGTGCACCCGCATGCAGACATCGTGGGGCAGGAAGTGCCACCAAGCCCAGAGGAGTCAGCGCTGGATCGGACACCCACCGCAGCGCTGAAGAGAAGGCTGAAAACATCAGGAAAGAAGAAGAAGATCGGATTAAGAGACATCATTTAAGGGAAGTGCTTTAATTAACGTTGGGGTGAGGGGAAAAAAAAAGTTGCCTTTAATGTCACTTTAATCAAACAACAGTAGAAAAGTACGGCAAATGCAATAGCAATGTGCCCTAAGGTACAGAAAGTGATGCTAACTCAATGTTCTGCATTATTAATCCCTAGTGGTAAATCTCAGAGTTGCCAATTTGCAATTCTGGGACTCAACAAAAATGGTATTACAAGGAGGAAAATGAGCTAAAATAGTTCACTGGTTATAGATAATTATTTCAACATTTATTTATCTATAAAATCTGTTTTATAATGTGACTGAATGAATATAATGGGGTATTCTGAAAATGCATAGCAATTCATTTCTTTGTTTATTTTTCATTCTGCATATCTACTGAGCTTGGATTTATAATATTCTGGGATCTGACATTGTTTAGCCTTAATACCTATGTTAAGTACCTGAGATCCTTCTAATGCTCCTATTGATCCCCTGATCTGCGTTCCATTCATCCCTCCTGGCGAGTCTGTGTGCTTTGTGCACCTGGTACAGTGGATTGTCTGATAGACATAACTGTCTGTCTCTGGGGTGACAGCAGCTTAGTGTCAGATTAATGCAAGAAGCAGCCAGCAGTGCTAGGCATGCAGCCAAGTGTCAAAGGTTGCTGGAAAGCAGTGCACGGCCCTCAGGATATTTGGCATAGTGTGGCAGCCAGAGGAAGGATGATAGCTGGATGGGAAAGGAAGAGGGAGAGGAACTGGTAGAAAAGAAAAACACTATACATGGAAATGGACACACAGACTGGTCTGAACTGGACACTGATTTCATTAATAGATGAGAAACTGGGATGTTTGTTGGGAAAGAGATGGCAAGGTGATGCTTGTCATCTGCTCCAAACAACCACTCCTTTTCCAGAGAACAGACTTCCGGGAAAAGGCACACAAAATGATAGGTTCTGCTCCAAACAACCACTCCTTTTCTACAGATTAGGCACATACAGTATATGCTAGCCTGGAGCTCTCTAAAGTTATCAGCACACGAGCCGTATTCACATGGAAGAAATGTCAGTTAGCCTCACTAAGAGCTCATTCACACGAAAAACGGGCGGCCCGTAAAGATCCATGCTGCGTGCATGGTCGTGTCGGGGGGCTTCCTGGAAGGACAGGTGCTGCATGTGATTGTACGCAGCAGGCTGTCCTTCTCTATGAGAGTACGTGGCCGTACGCTGCTCTACGCTCATCCGACCTGCACGTCTGTGCGGGTGCGGGTGTCCGTGCTTGTACGCTGACGGGATGTATCCTGTCTGTGTCCGAGCAGGGACACCCGCACCCGTACGGACATGCAGGTCGGGTGAGCGTAGGGCGGTGTACGGCCTCGTACTCCCATAGAGAAGGACAGGCTGCTGCGTACAAATCACACGCAGCACCTGTCCTTCCCGGGAGTGGCATGATATGGCCGTCCACACAGCACGGATCTGTACGGGCCTTCCATTTCTCGTGTGAATGAGGGCTAAAAGCCCAAAAAGAGACGATGTCTACGGTTTTCAGGGCCCCTTAAGTCCACTGTGCGATTTGACTGCTGTGGTCAGGATAAGGGCTTGCACAGGGCTAAAGACTCTCTTTCTGTCCCCATGGGACAGCACAGAGTGGCCAATCACCAACATTGTCAGGTGAGAGGAAGGTTGATAACTCAATGTTCCCTATACTTTTAAGTATCTGATATTTTTAATTGTTCCCAAAGATCAAACACACTGTGAAGCTGGCAAAGGTGGCCCTTAAGTGAATCCGCTGCTTTGCCTGTACAGGTCTACGTGAAGCCTTGGAGATAACAGTATAATTTGTAGAATGGAAAAGGCAAGCAAGTATTCTCCATGTACTCCCTGTACACATTAATTCTTCTGTATCATTCGGTATCATTTATGGTGAACCTGTCAGATCCTACAAGGTATGCAATAGGCATACAACTGCATATGTCTGTGTTTGTTTTCCTGTCAATGCCCTCTGTGGCTGGATCCAGAACTAGATTATATATTGGGCCTCAATTGTGCTACTACTATGTCACCATTAGACACCCTCCCTTCTCGTCCTGCTAACTAACAGCCCAGAGCCAGAAGTGCATAGGTCAGCAGAGGCTGTGGCACTGAAATGTGAAGTGGTGGTGCACAGGGCTTAGTGCAGGAAGACGGTGGTAATTAACGGCATGATGGCAAGATGGATGAAATGTTGAGACTCTATCTTCATTCTGAGCTTGGGATCAAGGGTTCTCCAAAGACGCACAGGAACTGATTTCAATAAACATTGGTACTTCCAATGAACCACTCTACCAGTATAGTTAGTTTACACACTTTGTAGGACCAGACTGGTTTGCTTTAGGTTGCCATGCATGAAATCAATAAAGGCTGCTGTGTATACCAGCAAACCTTAATTGCTTGATTACAGATTTAAAAGCTATGTTTAGCTCTGTGAGTGTGCACCTTAGGGATTCTGCATTGACTTAAGTGGCTAGAGACTGAAGGCGACACACATTTGATGAGCTCATCTGCATGTCTCTGCCCCCGGCCTCCAGCCAAGTTTTCACAAGGGATTTGCGGGAAATTAGGTTGTAAACTTGCCTGACATATCCTTAGACACCTGATATGTATCCATGTTAATTACACATACTGCTAAACCGATGTTAAGGGGCTGTAGTGGTGCCCATGGAATATTGTGAGAGACTTACAAAAGTTCATTGATCTTGGAAAGTCTTGTTTTAATTGTGAGCTGCTATTACAATTCGGATCCCTGCTGTCTGGTAGTTCTTATATAATATTTAAGCATTCTGCGTTACAATGTAACAATTCTGAGATAGTATGTCAGAATTCTAAGGTATCTCCAAACTCTTTGTAATAATATGTCAAGCTTTTGAAATATTATGAATGAGATGCTATCTCAGAATTGTGAAACATTATTGCAGAGGGCTCTGGGCTCCCCTGGACCACTGCTATTTTAACAAATGAGGGTGACCACTGAAAAGATGAACAGGGCTTCTTCAGTTCTGCATAGCAGTGTATTGTCACTCTCAGGGCCCTCCTTATGATGAGGTAGACTGTGGCGGCATCTCAATGGGGGGTGGCTGGGTGGTGGTAGGGTTGGTAAAGGCTCTTAGAAACCTCTCAATGATATTGCCGGTTGCCAGTAGCGGAGTGGGATGCTCTGGCTGATGTCCTGCAGAGCCCTTGGAAACAAGTGATGTCAGTGACCTGGGCAGGACGCTGGACAGAGCTGCTGACAGCCTGGCCTGGCATCCGTCCCCCTCCTTCCTGAACACAAATCAGCACAAGAGCTGCCGCAAACCCCCCAAGGTGTACTCACTTTTGTTGCCAGCGGTTTAGACATTAATGGCTGTGTGTTGAGTTATTTTGAGGGGACAACTGCAGTAGGATTTAAATGGTGGATCGTTATGGCAACCTCTACTTGCTTTGCCATAAACCTGGATTATTGAAACCACTGCTCCCATTATGGGAAGTAATGATTGGCTGCTATGAAGTATAACTGTGCTAGAGGAGGATAAAGTTGGTGAACCCTGGTGATGACTCTTTGTAATGGTAAACAAGCACTTACCGTTACCAAGATCCACTCTATCCCAACTACCAGCCAGATTTTCAGTAAGTATTATTTACTGTGCAACATGGTGATGCAGTGATGAACACTCTTAGGATTCTGAAAGCACTTCCTTCAGGGGAGACTGTATCCTTTGAATCTGTTCTCCCCACATTTCCTGGGTTTTTCTCTGAGTGTACCAGGTTCCTCCCACAATCCAAAAATGTCCCAATAGGATGATCAGCTTCTACCTAATAAGCTTCTGACCTAACTCATCCTAGCATTGGCAACTCAGTTGGGACATTAGACACTAAGCTCCTCTGGGGAGGGGCCAATGCAAATTGTCATCTTTATTCTGTAGAATTTGTTGGCCCTATGTAATTGATTAAATACAATTATTGGAGATTTTTCACTGTTTGCATGACTTGGATTTCTCACAGTAATTGAGGTTTGTTCCGTATTCTGCTTCCCAGTTTTAGAACTTCATTTCAACTCTTAGTCCTGAAACTTATGATCTGCATCTTTTTATAGAAAGAATTGTAATAACTGGTGACCTAGGGTTTTATTTTTAGCAGATAAAATAAGGATTATGTCTCTTTTAGAGGCTGAGTAAGTACTCTATGTAATGTAATGTATGGAATAAGGGGCCCATAACTTGAGTACAGCCCCAGGCCAATGAGTGTTTTAATTTGCTACTTTTTAAAAGTATTTTAAGGTAAGCTGAGCCTTGGGTCCGGATCTCTGGAGCTGACTTCCAGACTTAGTCTTGGTCAGGATCCACAAGAAAGGTTGAAGTTGCTAGTTCTGGCAAAGTTCCTTTTGGCTCTGTAATTTATTGAAAAAAACAAGGGGGAGAGAATGGGGGATAATCTGGAGCAGAAATGCAGATTTGTGCTGCACTGCCTCTCACGGCAACACTGCCTCTTGTTTGCAGTTAAGTACCCTCAGTAGACTTTGTCATATAAGGACATTTCTAGGAAAAATGACAAAAAACAACAACACCAAACTGTAGAAACATTGCTGTTCCCAGTTTTCACCTGCTAAATAGTGATGAGCCGAACACCCCCGTGTTCGGTTCTAACTCGAACTAGAACACCGAACATGCAATGTTCGAGTCGAACCTATGTTCGACTCGAACGTTCAGCCCATCCTTACTGCTAAACTACACTTCACAAATGCCAGAATATGATTCTGATTCAGAATCAGGTTACAAAGTGCCACTCAGTAACAGAGGGACTGTTTTGGTCTAGGGGCTAGACTAAAGCAGATTTACTTACCTGATTTTGGCTTCCTCAGGCCTGCTATACCGGTCCCCGCTGCTTTTTCTCGCATCGGCTCAGGTGGCCTAAGGCCTGCCGACGTCATCATGTCCATTTATTTGCATTAGACATGAGGACCCCAAGGGATATTCCAGAGGGGGAGAGATGTAAGTGCTGTCTACCGCAGGAGCCAGGGTCAGGTAAGTAAAACAGCTTTATTCCAGTCCCTAGACCAAAGTGGGCACCTAACCCTTGCAGTGCAGGGGTTGGGCTTTGAAGAAGAACTCGGGGCAAATTTAAAAACTTACCCTTGCAGTGGGGCACTGCAAGGGTAAGTTTTTAAATTTGCCCCGAGTTCTAAGCCCAAAATTGTACTAATGTCTATTTTGACAGTTTCCTGCTTTCCAGTTGGAGCCATTTTGCTATGTTTTACAATCCAGTCCAGTAGGCAACAAAATTTCTACTATAGCACAACACAAATTACAAATGTGAATGCTCTGTGTGTTGCGTTGTATATAAAGGTGTAGGTGCTATTTTTGCGTGTTTAGATGTGATGAGAGGCGAATCATATTGAACAGCCTAGCTAATACAAAGCATGAAAATGCATTTTCTTTAACATCTGGGGCTGGCCATAAACAGGTAGTTGTTGCACGGATAACAATACATGAGGACAAATATGTCTGATACCATAGAAGTCACCACATTTGTCAATGCACTTTGACTTTTCTCTCCGAGTCAGCTGACAGGTTTTCCAACAGAGCTTCCCAGTAGATAATGAGCACTTCCAACTTGTAGATACACGCCAATAAAGAAGACAGTACACTATATTTACCATGTAGACACTTAATGGGCAGGCTCTGGTTTCTCCAGTACTACAGGATCTACAGGGAACAACCTGACATTAGGCAATACAAACAAAACAGAAAGGTCCAGTAATGGGTTCAGTTTCATAAGCTGGCACTACCGCATTGACGCAAGATCAGTGGCAACTGTAAAATAAAAGTCCTCATTATTCCTAAATTTATGCCAGTGCTGCTACTCTTCTGTTCTTGCATCCTAGCGAATACAAAGTTCTTCCTCCCCAGAGAATTATGACAGATACATACATGATTTTACTGTGCTTTTCCCAGTAATGGGTTTGACAGTAGTTTCTGAGGTGCAGATAAGTCTTGGCTGTTTATAAGTGCTTATTTGCAATTTAAGCTTCATAATGCTTACTTGTGAGCATTATGTGTAATCCAGGTAGGATTAGATTGTCATGCATAGTTTACGGACAAGACCAAACTGATCACCAGCATGCAGAACAATAAGACCTGGACTCATGTGGAATTTTATCCTGCTGCCACCGAATTGTACATTCCATCTCCTTCACCCATTATATGCTGGAGAGTCTGTTGTATTTTGGTGGCCATTGTTTTAACAGCAAATGGATGGCTTACAAATGTTTGTGTCTAAGTTATTACACAATACGAACTAGCCAAAACTTTATTTCAAAATGTCTAAACACATTAAGGTACCCATACAAGACTGATGGTGATAATATTACACATTCAGCCTCACCCTGTGCAGAGTTTTTTCAGCTTGCAGGACAAAAATCTCAGTCTCAGCAGACTGAGAGTGGAGTGGACTTTGGTCTGTTAACTCTGCAGTTAACCTTTTACACACACAAATGGTAGACGCCACCATGTGTGTTTTAATAGAAATACGTCTCTTTCACAGCATCTGCTGTAGCAAAACTGACCTTTAAGAGATGCATCTTGGCACTTGCTGCCATGCCCAGACAGGAATGTTGCTTTCTTCAAACAGGCAATATGTTTTTTTATCATTTCTGGTTAGAGCATTCGGAGATTCAGCTTAATGATTTTCAAATATTTTAATGAAAAGAAGACAAAAACAGTGCAAGAAAATATTTACAGAAAAGATATTACAAAACAAAAATAAACATATTGAAAAGTAAAAAAAATAGTTAAAGTTTTCATGGTCTTTGGTGAGTTCAATTGATTTTCAAACTATATCCAGTCTGATGGATTAGAGTCACTGGCTCTCATAAATGAGTCTTAGTATTTTTTATTATCATTTCCACAGTGAATGAGAGTTTTAGCTGCCAATAGCAGCAGCTTTTTGTTGACCCTCTAAAGCAGGGGTAGCCAAACTCCGGCCCTCCAGTTGTGGTGAAGCTGCAAATTCCATGGTGCATCTCTCTCCGGGAGTCATGTCTGTGGCTGTGAGTATCTTGCAATGCCTCATGGGATTTGTAGTTCCACCACAGCTGGAGGGCCGGAGTGTGGCTACCCCTGCTCTAAAGGGTGTCACTGAGATAACCCTCACCCAATCAAAAGAGCTGGGGGTGTGATGTAGGAGTATTGAAGTGGCCATTGTGAACTACCTTAATGCGTGTTGTTTGAACTATATCTATATATAGAGATGTCAAGGTTTTACAATCTGAATGAATGAAATGATGGCACAATAACTGTAGAGACAGAAGTTGCAGTTGTGCCTGTAGCATGTCTCTGCAGTTCTGTGGGATAGCGGGAGGCATTTGATGCACATGGAAGTGTCAGATGCCAAAGATTTGAGCGGCAGCCCTAGCTTTGCCAGAGATTGAGGACTCGATGCAACCAAGGCGGCGAAGGTAAGTATTACAACTGTATTCCACATTGCTGTATTTGTTTAATCCTTTTTCAGTATGACAATAGTGTATCTTGAATCTTACATAGATGATTTAATTAATTTATCTCAGAAAGTGTGTCAGGAAACCAGGGGTGTCACCTCCCCACAGGGTCAGCGGGCACGGCGCAGGGTACGGGTCTCCCTCCAGCCTGGCAGAACCACTGGCGCCCGGGTTGCAGGTGCGCATGCGCGAGTCGTGCGGCAAGTGCGCATGCGCAGTACGCAGGCTGTGCGCGCATCCCCAGGAGCACGTGCATAGTGTGCCTGCACCTGTTTAGGCCTCAGGTGTGGACCTAGCTGGGGAGGTTCCCGTACACACCCATACCACCTCTCGCCTGCCATTGGCTCTCGTGATTAGAAGCCTCCTAGTTGCCTCAGTGACAGGGGGGCGGACTTACACCCCCTGGCTATAAAAACCTGGCCAGAGCTCTGGCTTGTTGCTGAGTTATCTCATCCTGTGGTGTGATTTCCTAGCTCCCTGTACATGTGCCTTGCTTTGTTTCCTGACCCCCTTTATCTGGACCTCCTGTTGCCGACCTTGGACTGCCTTTCGCCCCTGAACCTTTGCTGCCTGCCTCGACTCGGATTGGACTTGACTTCTCTTTGGATTAACCCTTTTGTACCTCTGCCTTCGGACGCTTCAGGCCATTTCCTGCCAGTGAGTTCCACTTTGTTCTTCTGCCAAACCATTGGCACTCCTGACAGAATAACTCAGCCATTACCATGGAACCCGCAGGAGCGGCTGAAGCCATTACGGCCCTATCCCAACAGCTGGGCCTCATGACCCGAGCATTTCAGGAGATGCAAGCCAGTCATGAGCACCTGTTCCAGAGGGTGGTCGCACAGGAGCGACGTACCGCTGAATCCACCGTGCTGCCACCCTCACCGCCCTCCACTCCGGTACGCACCATGGAGGTGGTCACCAGCGAGCCATCGGTCGGTCTCCCAGAGCGTTTTTCAGGCGATCGGAGGAAATATCGCTCATTTATTGTCTCCTGTGAGCTTTTGTTTGCCCTGAAGCCCCGCACGTACCCCACCGACTTCATCAGGGTACGTACGGCCATTTCCCTGCTATCCGGGCCACCGCAGACATGGGCACATCAACTACTACAGATCAACGACCCAGTACTGACGACCTGGGAGTCCTTTGCTAAGGCCATGCAGAGGCTCTATGATGACCCCCTACGTGCCGCAACCGCTCGGGGCACCCTGCGCACCCTCCGACAAAGCAGACGAGCGGTGGAGGACTATATCACCGAGTTCCGCGAGGTCGCTCCAGACACCGGCCTGAACGACATAGCCCTTATTGATCAATTTCGGGTCGGGCTGTCAGAGCAGTTAAAGGATGAGCTGGCACGCAACAGCATTCCAGATTCCCTGGAGGCCTTGATGGATTCCGTCACCCACCTGGACCGACGCTTCCGTGAGAGACGGCAGGAAAGACAAGTCACCCAGCCATCACAGTACCTCGTTATGCCCTTCGGGCTCTGTAACTCCCCTGCCACCTTCCAGTGTTTCGTCAATGACGTGTTTCGGGATCTCCTGGACTCCTATGTAGTCGTATACCTGGATGACATCCTTGTCTTCTCCCAGACGTTGCCACAACACGAGAAGCACGTAAAAACGGTGCTCCGCCGCCTCCGAACCCATAGCTTGTACGGCAAGTTGGAGAAGAGCACCTTCGAGGTAACCTCCGTTGAATTCCTGGGTTATGTCCTCTCCCCTGGACGAGTAGAGATGGATCCCAAGAAGATCAGGGCTGTCCTGGAGTGGCCTATCCCCCGCAACAGACGGATGGTACAGCAGTTCGTCGGCTTCGCCAACTTCTACCGGAGGTTCATCCGCAACTTTTCAGCCGTCTGTGCCCCCATCACTGCCCAGACCAGGAGTAACGTGCGTTCTGCTGGACTCCAGAGGCCCACAAGGCGTTCCAGCGCCTCAAGCGATTGTTTACCCAGGCACCTGTTCTAGCACAACCAGACACCACTCGTCCTTTCTATCTGGAGACCGATGCCTCCGAGGGGGCGGTTGGAGCCATTCTCTCCCAGTGCCAAGGGGAGAAGCAGCTCCTGCACCCCATTGCCTTTTATTCCCGCAAGCTCACCGGGGCCGAGCATAACTACGACGTGGGCGAGAGGGAATTGCTCGCCATCAAAAATGCTCTGGAGGAATGGAGAAACGTGAACTACGGCGTACCCTCACGCAGCAACTCGCCCAGCGACGACAGAAAGAGCAGGCGGAACGCCGGCGCACGGATCCCCCACGTTACAAGAACGGGGACAGGGTATGGCTCTCTACACAACACCTCCGGCTGTCCTGTCCCTACAGGAACACAGCCATATTCACAAAGAGTAATCCTTCGAGCTGAGCTCTGGGATAAGCAAATATCGAGAGTCATGTGTATTCTAATTTCAGTCTTGGTGTGTTTTGTGTGTGTTTCTTCCAGACCTGTGAAGTAATCCAGTGTGAATATATGTCTCTGTGCAGGAGCTTCCTGTAATAAAGACCAGTCACTGCTTCTCTCCCTCCTTATGCAGGGTGACTGGTCTTGTATCCGCCTCCTCCCTGTATTTTTCTGCAGCCAGCCTGTCATGGGTGGAGTCCCTCTGCTGGGTCCCTCTCACAGCTCTGCTCTCCGTGCAGGTTATGTGTAGTACAGTGATGAAGTCACCACTACGTTTACAAACAAAATAACTTGGTAAGCAAAGGCATGTGGTGCACACAAAGTGGATTTATATCCCTAGTGATTATTGAGGAATATATTTAAATGAAAGCTTTCATGCCTTGAATTCTGCTTTAAAACATGACCTATTGGGAGTATGTCAGGGCTGGACTTGAGAAACACTCCCCAATCTTATACATTTACAACTATGCACTGTATTGCATACTGACCAATATTTTTCTGAAATCTCCAAACTTATGAAAGGAGCATTTTGTTTAGTTGCTTTGTTGTACTTTATGATTGATGAAAAGAGTAAGCTCTCTGACTGCAAGTAATACTTGTAGATTTTGGGGCCGTACCAATGTGTTTCTGGATACAAAACCATGTTTCTGTCTAGTCAGGGCGGAGCACACGGTGAGGATAGAACTACTGCTGTTAAACTACTGTTTTTGCAGATAATTGTACAGCAGTCCTTCAGAAACCTGTTTGTTTGGCTAAACCAGCCCTAATAAGTTTACATGGACTTTGACCTGGTTGGAATTTAAAATATGCATCAGAATACTGACCGTGGGGTGGTAATGGAAAAATTATTTCACTCAAACCTTCATACAGAGACGTAACCTATAGGGTTGTGGTGCAAAATTCAAACAGGAGCTCCTTCATATCACTTACAAAAGTCATAAGGTTCTCTGTAAGTCTGCTTAAACATGTCTCTCTATAGCTCCAAGTGCCTGAAACATGGTAAGACAACACAATGCTATAAACAGAGCCTGACTGGCTGAGGATGCTGACATTCCTAATTTTTAGTTTACAGGGAATTATGTGATGGTAATATAAAGATTGATGTTCAGGTCGTAATTTCAGCATTAAAGGAGAACTATGGGGTCAGTGTTTTTCCCCATAGTTCTCCTTAGGGTAACGGGAGGACACAAACTGGCGTCCTCCCGTTACCCTAAGCTCAGTATACCGCGAGCTACAGCTCGCGGTATACTGAGACGCCGCTGCCTATCTAGAGGCAGAGCCAGCTGTACCCGCCCCCTCCCCCGTCCGTTCCGCCAGTCAGCGCTGGCAGATCGGAGAGGGGAATCCAGCCCCTCCCCCTGTCATGGCAGAGAGCCGTGACAGGATCGAGAGGCGAGCGAACCCAGTATGTGTTCGCTCACCTCCCGATCTACAGAGCCGACCTGTGACAGTCTCATTGTCACAGGTCGGCTAGAACTATGAGGTGAGTGAAAAGCACTCACCTCATAGTTCTCCTTTAAGCCCCTTATGTTGCTGCAACAACTACTGTGTTTTAGAGGATCGCTGTGGCCCTACCGGGGATCATTTACATAAACTTACATTGTGCCAAGCTAGATCATTGTAAGCCTATGTACATTTTTATAGCTGCAGTTCAGCTTGAAATACCGATTCCTTTAGCAAACCTACTTAATTTGCTCTGGCAGGCAAATGTTTGCAAATACCTTTAAATTCCCGAGCACTCTAATGTCAAAATTTTGACAGCTCTCTGCAATGTCAAGCTTCAGCACTGGCCTCCCCCTTCCAAGAGGCAATTAGGGCTGCCCATACAGTGAGTATCAGGGGGTAGGTCAACCCTTGATACTGCAGGCAAGTAACACATTTGCATATTAGATCACCTTGGGATTTGGAGCTCCTTGGGCACCTCTAGGTACCTGCAGCCAGTTTAGTAGTTTTCAGAAGTTATAGAAGTGCTTGGATTATTTTGCTATATATACTATTCTGGATTTATATAATATCAACAGTTTGTGCAGCGCTTTACAAAATATGCGGGGCACAGTACACTTATAATACAAGACAAGTAGGTTAGGAGGGTCCTACAAGAATATAACATTTTGGATATAACCAAAAGGTTAATTTGTTCTTTGTTCAGGAGTAAAATAACCAAACCTTCGAAGCCTGCATGGTTAGCTAAAGACCCTGATATTGATAATTTTAGAAAACCTTCCCTCCTTCTTCCAGATCCACTAACGATAACTAAAAATAAAAATAGTCAGACACATATTATTATGAATGGAAATGATCATGCAGACATGGGAGGTAATTCTAGTTTACGTAATATGTTTAGAAGACAATAAGTTAATGGTCTGAATAATAGATGCAGTTTACATGAAGTAGCATCTTCCCACACCTCTGTGTAGGAAACCTCCCAGACCAGTACGGTAAGTTTCTGAGAAGCAACTGACCTGTTTCTATATCAGCCTGAGGACAAATGAGTAACTGTGAACAGGGCAGGGAAAGGGACTCTCACACTCATCATCATCCTAGTCATCCACATTCCTACCTGTTCATTGCTGGTAACAACTGAAGTCATGATACCCAGGAACAGATGGAGCTTTTCATATACAGGCAAAACAATTTCACAGACACCTGCGTTGGCCAAGTGGTTGGCTCAAAAATTTGTGGATGAATATAGATTATTTATTGTCTCAAGTGCAAAAAACAAAGTGAACACCAGTGAAGCCTGTCAGTCCATTACTTGGTTAGTCTCAGGTGTCAGTAAATGTATCATGGCAGTCTTCACAGTAATTGATGCCACCATCCTGATATTAGGGCCTGAGCCTAAAGCTGGCCATACACCTATAGATTATCTGCAAATTTCCTATGGTCAATCTAAAACAAAAAAAGCATGGAAAGCGCTCCACTGTAGTATGGTCAACTCTCTTGGTCGTTGGTATGTTGGGGGATGGTGTGCATAAACTCCTCGAAAACCGGGAAAGGGGCCCAGTAAATCACATTCATCAACACAGTACAAGGAAGAGTGCAACAACCTGAATAGATAATTATTGGGTGTAGCATAACAATTGATAAATACGTGAATGCTGCACAGTCTGCTGTGACTAGCTGGATCATAAGGGTTAAAAAGTAAATGTGTGGCTTACGGTTATGTTGTCACAGGGGAGCAAACAGTATCTCTGCATGCACTTGACAAAGGTGGTCGATGTACTACCGATTAGGGAGTCCAGGGTATCCCCAGCCCGCGTCCTCGGCTGGCCTGGCCGAGCCGCGGCACTTGGAGAAAGGAGGGGGAAGGAAGATCTTGCCCGGCAATAGAAAACCACACTGTGCTGTGTGTCTGTGCGGCGTGTGTCGCAAACGTTGAGGGGTCAGACCCAGTAGGTGGATTGGTACTCGTGGGTCTGGACGAGTATGGGGGTTGAATTGGCAGTGCTAACGGCTACGCGTTTCGAGGTAGTCCTCTTTTTCAAGCCTAAGAGCGGTGTTAGCCGCGGGAAGTGGAACGTCTTTTAAAATTGACAGGAGGGAGGAGTCGAGTCCGTGAGAGAGCCGTGAATGGTCTGACCGCCAGGAGTGGTCCTGGCGGTCAGACCAATCACGGCTCTCTCACGGACTCACGAGTACCGATCCACCTACTGGGTCTGACCCCTCAACGTTTGCGACACACGCCGCACAGACACATAGCACAGTGCGGTTTTCTATTGCCGGGCAAGATCTTCCTTCCCCCTCCTTTCTCCAAGTGCCGCGGCTCGGCCAGGCCAGCCGAGGACGCGGGCTGGGGATACCCTGGACTCCCTAATCGGTAGTACATCGACCATCTTTGTCAAGTGCATGCAGAGATACTGTTTGCTCCCCTGTGACAACATAACCGTAAGTCACACATTTACTTTTTAACCCTTATGATCCAGCTAGTCACAGCAGACTGTGCAGCATTCACGTATTTATCAATTGTTATGCTACACCCAATAATTATCTATTCAGGTTGTTGCACTCTTCCTTGTACTGTGTTGCAAATTTCCTATGGTCAGATGGAAAAAGTGCAACAGATTCCACCATCTACACCAAACTGTGAGGACGGAGGAGATTCCACCATCTACACCAAACTGTGAGGACGGAGGAATCTCCCGCTGGGCCAAGCTTCAGTATCTTGCTAGTTGGCCCCGCTGGCTCTCAAAATACCTGAGCAATGCCTGCATCAGATTGTTCAGGTATTTTGAGAGCCAGCGGGCCGACTGGCAGTCTAAGGCTGCATTCACACATAGCGTTTGCGGTTCCCGCACGGAACGAAAAAGTGAATGTATTAAATAGCCGCGAACGTGCGGAATCCGCCGGATTGTCAGACTTGCACTATTTCGGGTGCCGCGCGGTCCCAGCAATGGTGTGAACGATGCACATTGAAGTGCATTGTTTTTTGTGTTTAGAGCGGCTTTGCGCGTATGCGGCTGTACGGAGCCGCTCAGGTCAATGGAGCCTAAGGACCTGTCATAGTTACATAGTATTTGAGGTTGAATAAAGACATTAGTCAGTATATGTAGCTACTGGAAGGTGTCTGCTTTCAGTCCCCAGAAAAAGTTTAATATGTTTAAAGACACACTGGGGTTAATCTAGTAAAGGAGTAGCATTTGTTCACTTTGCAAAGTGTATTTTGTACTTAGCTTAGTGAATGAGGAAAAGCTAAGTGAAAATTCACTCTGAAAAGATAACACAATCATGTGCAATGAACAAAGCAAACAGGATTTTGCTCACACAGGATTGGATAACTAAAGTCAGCACAGCTTTTGCTGGGTTTATTTATTACAGGTATTTATATAGTGCTGACAATTTACACAGCACTTTTACATATTGTACATTCACATCAGTCCTGCCCTCAAGGAGCTTACAAACTCACATGCATACATACACATACCAGGACCGATTCAGACAGAAGCCAATTAACATACCAGCGTCTTTTGGAGTGTGGGAGGAAACCCACGCAAGCACAGGGTTGAGACCCGTGGTGAGGAGCAACTTGGAAACAGGATGGCACTGCCTCTTTCAGCATTGGTGGTAGGGTCCCTTGTCTAAAGTACTTTTAGAGAGTTATGTGGCCCCCTCCTCAAAACCTCAAAAAAAATATTGTGGCAACATCAAGCATGCATCAGATGCATGCATTGCAATGCAAGTGGTAATGTTTAAGTACAATGCTTGTGCTTGTGTACTAATAGGTAATTGTTGGTTTACAATATTTATTTTGCCATTTAAAAAGTTTTGTATTGATCTGTATGGTTCTTACTGGTTGCAAGCTCTCACTTACTGTATGTCATCTGTCACTGTATTATGTTATCCCTCTCTTGTTTTCTTTGATATAAACCTACACTGAATGACATTTAGTTTGATATTGCAATGCAGAGTATAGAAGGGATTTTTTGCTAAATTAAATGCCGTTTTCTTAGTTTTTTCATCCTTTGTTGCATCTACATTATTGCTGATCTCCTGAAGCAGTTTCCTATCTACATGCGTACACTCCAGTGATGGTTGCATGGAATTTCTCAGGGTGGGTTTTCTAAAGGTAACAACAGTTGACTATGACAGTGTATTGTGTGTTTAAATAGCCACTTGTAGTCTCCATTGGATGCCTAGGTGACACCATAGATTGTAAGCCCTCACGGGCAAGGCCCTCCTTACCATCTCGTCTTGTCGTCCTTATATTGTAAAGCGCTGAGCAAACTGTTGGCGCTATATAAATCCTGTAAAATAATAATAATAGGAGCACAATGACGAACCGCGGACAGAGCATGTTCACGCTATAACAGGAAGTACCTAAACAAGGAGCTTAATGGCAGGATCACCAGGTATTATTTCAATGAAAGCTTCAGATATAATGATATTAAAAACATATTTTACATTAGCTTGTTAAGCTTGTTATGACATTTAAGTGTTTGGGTTTTTTTCATAGGGTTTTAAAACTACAGCTTTCATTTTTATTTTTTTTGCTGCCAAGTCAGACTATTTTAAGGGCTAAGATTACCTTACAGACCATGTTTCATGTTACAGTACACAAATGTGTGTAA
>NW_017307314.1:397769-410780 GCF_000935625.1 Nanorana parkeri
TGTTGATTTTTGAAGAGGTTGCGACTTTGTGTGGCTCAGCCCACACAGCCACATTATCTATTTCCAGATCTTTTGGGAGGATCTGTGAATCAAGACAGTACAAGTCCCATCAGCTACTGTGGCAGAAGGACTTTTGGTTCTCAATGGAATACAAGTACAGTGGCGTCACTGCACTTGTAGTCCATTCATTCTTCCCTCCGTCCATGTTACTGAATATCTGTACTGGGGTACACAGACATCCCAACTCTCCCGGATGTTCCGGGAGTCTCCCGCTCTTAGATAGCGGCTCCTGGCCGCCCAGGAGAGAAAGACTTTCTCCTGGAAAGGTTTACTCTGCTCTATCTAGCAGAGTAAACCTTTCCCTGTGATCTGTTTTTTTTCTTTTCATTCTGATATCGGAGCCGCCGGCTGCCGTCACAATAAAAAAGAAAGCATAGAAATGAATAGCTAGATTGCTATTGGCTATTTGAATTTGCAATAGCCAATAGCAGACCAGCTATTGCACCCGCCCACTGCTGCTGTCCATCAGCAGAGGTGGACCTGAAGTTCTCCATCAGGTCCTCCTCTGCTGATTGACAGCAGCAGAGGGCGGGTGCAATAGCCAGCTTGCTAATTCAAATAGCCAATAGCAATCTAACTATTCATTCCTATGCTGCTTTTTTTTTTTATTCTGACGGCAGCAGAATACTAAAAAAGAAACAAAAAAACAGCAGATAGCATGGGAAGCATTAGCTTCTTTGCTATCTGCCATCATTTGAGGGGGGTGCTCCCCCCCTCCCCCGCGGATGGGGGAGGGGGTGGCAGAGGGCACCTCCCTGAAATGAGAAGGGCACCTCCCTGAAATTACTTTTTTCAGGTTGGGATCCCTGGGTATGTACAGAGACAGGAGGAAGAATCTGCAGGACCTAGAGCATTGTACCCACAATCCACTGATCACAATTGCAATGCTTTACTGACTCCTATGCAAAAAAAAATAATAATAAATGCACTTTTTTTCCTTCTATGAAGAAGTGTGCATTTATTATTTTGTTAAAAAAAAGGGAATGCAAAGAACAATGCTAATTTGTTAAGTGCATTAACCCAGAGCAACCAATTAACTTCCACTTCAGTATTCTCGGATTAAATCTGATTGGTTGCTTTGGATTATTGTAGTTTTTAGTTTGCTGTTTCTATTGTTAAATAAGTTAGAAAGTTGTCCTGATACCATGTGCAGCCACTATAAAATTATATGTGTTTCTGTAATGTTCTGGAAAAAGTTTGTTCTTTGAAATGGAATACAAAATACCGGTCTGTGTTAAGCCAAAACAAGCCTAAAAAGGAATGACCGTGCTGGACAGGGCTGGGTACAGTGTAAGGGTTAGGGATATTGAGGTTTTTACGTCATGAGATCACAGGAGCAGGAATCACATGGAACAAGATTAGCCCACAATGTCAGGAAGAGTGAAGGAAATTCCTCCCTTCTGTTAGGGGAGATGTGTAGAAATATCTGTTTGTTAACAATATGAAATGGGCCAAATCTACTAGTTATCACTAAGGTGCTTTCCTGGGTAAACATTGTAGCATTTTATGGTATTTCAGGACACAACAATTATGCGATGACACTATGAAAACACAACTATGGAATGATTTTAAAAAAACAAACATGTTCCCCAGAAAGAATTAAATACATAAAACATTGTCTACAATACTCACCTCCTCTCCGATGCCGTCCCTTGTAGTACCTCCTTTCTGCCACAAGATGTCCTCAGTCTCCAGGTCGAATTACACCAAGAAAATCCAACTATTTTCTTTTTGAAGGGCTACTTCGCGCCAAATGTGATAGGGCTGCGCTTGGCGTTCTTCCCGAATTTTGGCTGATTCATCAAAAACTGGAAAAAATATGCTCTGTGTATGAGCCGCTTGAAGCAGAATTCCGTGCAGAATGGTCGTTAACGCTTGCAATGGGGCTACCCTGCACTGCAAGGCTTAAGTGCTTTTTTTGTGTTTAGGTGCTATAAAAAGTTATACTTACCCGATCCTCGGAGTCGGATTGCTCTTAGATCGGTGCATGGAGCCTCTTTTCCCTCCGCTGGAGTGATCCAAAGGTCCTTGAGTCATCATGTTCTATAAAGTATATAAGACGTGAACATGCAGGGGGATATACCATCGCTGCAGCGGAGGAGTAGAGAGGCGTCAGGGGCCGGAGTAGTTGCCAGCTGGCTTAGCAGTTCAGGTGCGTATAACTTTTTTTTTAGCCCCTAGACATAAACGAGCAGTTAACCCTTGCAGCGTCGGGGTAGCCCCACTGCACGGGGTTAAGAAAACTTCAGCCCGGAGTGTTGCTTTAAGGCAATTAGCTTTTTCCCAGACGGGTCCCAAGTATTTAAATGTATGTGCATATGACAATGGTGGGACAATGGGTCCATCTATCTCCTACTCTGACTGCCACTTCAACCTAACCACTGAACCATCACATTTTCATACAATTCATCCACACACAGCTATCTCCTCATGTATCACTTGCCCCTCCCTTTTAGATTGCAAGCCCTCAGGGGCAGGGCCCTCCTTACCATCTTGTCTTGAATTGTATTGTGATTGTAATGTCTTCCTTATATTGTAAAGCGCTGCGCAAACTGTTGGCGCTATATAAATCCTGTATAATAATAATGGTCTGTAAGCTCCTTTATAGACTAGGACCTGTATGAATCTTGACTTTTAAATAGGAGTAACTGACCTGGAACAAGCATGCAGCTCATAACATGTGAGAACTCCAGAAATACACATACTTGAGCCTGGCCAGGGGAGCACTGGAACCCTTTGGCTTGGGGGGGATGGGGCAAAGAAAACCAACTGGCCCTTTCATGGTAAGGACAGCTTCCTGTGGGCTAAAAAAGTATCTCACACAAAGTATTCCATGGCACTGCAGTGATTGGTGGGTATGGTTTAAAGGACATGGGTCAGATAGTGGAGCAGGGAGAGCAGAGGTCAACCAAATTGGAATGTGTGTGTGTATGTGTGTGAATTCTGAGAGAGAGAAAAAGAAGCCAGAGAAGAAGCAGGGCTGCCTAATGATCGGTACTCGCCGATACCGATATTTCCGGTAGCATGGAGCTGGCTTTCCAGGCAATCAGTAAGCCAGGCAGCGTGTCATTACCTGCTGCCCAGCTTCTTGATTGCCGTGGAAGCTGGCTCCATGCTGTTTGGCCGGCTCCATGCTGATTGGCTGGGAAGCCGGCTTCCCGGAATCAGGAAGCTGGGTGGCGTGTCTTTCCCTGTGGCCCAGCTTCCTGATTGGCGGTGAAGGCAGGCTCCCTGCTGTTTGGCCGGCTTGATGCTGACTGGCTGCTGATTGTGGCACTGCCAATCAGAAGAAATCTCCCTTTGATCGGAAGTTCCAGTATCGGGGGTAAGTATCGGAGTATTTGGGCGAGTACGAGTACTCGCCCAAACACTCTGTATCGGCACAAAGGATATATAATGGGGGGAGCGGGTTTAATATAGATATATAGAGAGAGGGAGCGAGAGCTAGCTGTTCCCTGTTCAGGCCTTCAATCATAGGAATGAGGTCTTCCAGCATTAACGTCCTTTCTGCAATTGGTTACAGAACGTTACAGAACATCAGTCTAAATTGTTAATATAATACCCGGCAGTTGTCACTAAACACTAGTCTTTCTCTGATCCAACACAAAGGTTTCCCAGCACACAAACAATGGTTTCAGTTGTATCCATTTACACAATATGTGGAGACCACGCTGCCTCATCAAGGCTTCTCTATGTATTGTGCTCCTAACTCGAAGGGGCCTCCATCTTGGATAAATTGAGTGCAGGTATGCCTGGAGGTAGCACATTCATCTTTATAGGTTCAAGGACACACCAGAAGCCCAGCATAGCACAATGGCAGCTGAAGGCCCCCAGGGTGTCCCCATTCCAAATCCAGCAAGCCTAACAAATATGTTGACTGCACCAATCAATTTATAACTAGCTTTTTAAAGGAAGGTCCAGTTGCCATTTTTGTTTACTTGCTGTACTGATCAAAATCTGAATGGGGGAGTATGTACACTGCCCCATATACCCCCATACCAGCCCAATATATTTTATGCTACTGGTCTGGGGGGCAATTGCCCCTCTGCTCAGTCTTCCCCTTACCAGAGACTAACAAGGTAGTAAAGCCAGGATACGGATAACAGATCTAGGTGGACACCTGTAAAAATGTTAGACATGACAGCTCCATTCTTCTCTGACACGTTCCTTTCCAGCTCCACTGCCTGGAATCCTTAAGGGCATTTGGACGTTTTGCCCATATGAGGTGAAGCACCTGTTATGGCGTGGACGTCTCCACCCTGCCTCTCCCCTCAGTACCAGTTTAGTTCAGGCTCCAAGCAGACATTTGTTTGGAATCCATCAATCAAAACCTCCGCCAGCCTGAGAAAGAGAATGTGAAGAATGTGAATGAACTCACCGAAAAAGCAGCCTGCAGATATTCAGGAGAATGCTCGCCCACCCATGGCAGAGAATGGGGGCTCTGTTCTGCAGTCAGGGACTCCCTGCCTATCACAATCAAGTTCTTTGACCCATGACCTCAACTTCAACTAACATTTCTAACAGAAGAGGTGAACTTTGGGTTTTTCTGCATGAGAAAAGCACGGGGCTCATGTCAAATCTCCATTTAGCTCTTGTATATTCACTCTTCTGTCTGAAGTCATTTTAAAACTGATCTGTATTTAATTATTTGTTTTCTTTTTTTTAGTATTACATTTCCATCATCTCCTGTACAGTAGCTGAAGTTTCAAATGAGGCTGACAGAGGGTGTGTCTGCACTAAAATAAGAGGATAGGAAGGGATCCTGAATGAGTAAACTATCTCTTTCTGGGGTTTGCTAAAGAGGATCAAAGAGAAGGATACTTGCTGCACCCCTAAGGCCCCATTCCCACTAAGCGATTTCCGCCGCGATATCGCGCATTTTAGCCATGCGATATCGCGAGAAGTCGCCGGCCAATGCTACTCATTGGAGCTGTCCTCGCTCCATGTCGCCTGTCGCTCCAGCAGGACCCTTTTTTCCCCGCGGATTTTGCGCGATTTTTCTATTTTTCAATGGAGCCCGACAGTGAAGGTCGCGCTACCGTCGCTGGAATGTCGCCCCGAAAGTCGCGCTATCCCAGCCGCGCGGATCCGCTGGAAAAGGTATGTCGCTTAGTGTGAATGGGGCCTTACTGGGATTCCCCTAGATATATACAGACGTGTGCTCAAATTGACCGCGGATGGCGCCGCCACATGTAGATATTTGAAGATCGTCACTAGCACACCAAATCAAATGACTGTGTCAAGTGTTCATTTATTAACCCCTTCATGACTGAGGCCCTTTTTTCAATTTTTGCACCCATGTTATATTCCACATTTTAGGCCTGAAAATGACGTAAAACCCCCCAACATTATATATTTTCTGAATGCCAAGACCCTATAGAATAAAATGGTGGTAGTTGAAAATTTTTATGTTGCGCAATATTAGCGCAACTCCTTATTAAACCCCAAAATTTAGTGACAAATTTAATTAAATGCCCCAAAATGCTGTCTCTCGGTTGGAAGCACTTTCGGGGCCACGCAGGGTCCCCCTTCATCAGGCTCAAAGATGACTCTGACCAATCAAGAAACCGAACAACTTGTCATTACACGGCTTCCTGATTGGCCAGGATGCCAGCTAAATGCTCCCTCGTCATCAAGTGACGAGGGAGCATGAAGCCGGCTTTTTGGCCACTCGGAAAGCCGGGGGGTTGGCTGGGAAGCCGGCTCCATCCATAAGACTAGTATTAGGGTCATGGTTTAAACCAAGGGCGCCCACAGTTTTTTCGTCTGGAGATCTACTTTTCAAATGACGAGCTCAATGAGATCTGCCAACGAAAAAAACACCTGCATTCAGGGGCGGGAAGCTGACTCCATGCTCCCTCGTCACTTGTGGACCGAGGATCAGCTGAGTATATTTCTTTTATTTTAGCCACTAGAACAAGAAGGGGGCGCAGTTAACCCTTTGTTTGCGGGGGTAGCCCTACTGCAAGGGTTAATATTTTACATTCCTGGGGTTCTTCTTTAAATCATCACATAACAAGAGTAACTTCATATATTCATGTAAAAGTAGATTACGTGTTTTAGTTGAAAGATGAAATCTGATTGGTTGCCGGTGTTGTATCGAAGTCTGTTCCCCATCGAGATCTGTTCCCCCCAGCCGCTCGGCTATTTCCGTAAGTGCTTTTCCTCCCTTCAGCTGCATATCAATCTACATAGTCCCGCCTCCGCCCCGCCTCTCTCGAAGCTCCGGTTTTCAGTTATTTAGAGATGAGAGTGTGTGCGATGTCATCGCTGTACTCTGCCCGATGAGATCGTCTGTCCCTCACATTCCTCCACAGTCTTATGCTGATGTCCTCTTCTATTCTCCACAGTATAAAACACAGGATTCCAAATAAACATTTTTAAATGTATCTGTATTTGTGTGTGGTATATGTGTGTGAATGAGAACTTAACACAGACACATGTGTATAGAGTTTTCTCACTTTCTGCTAAATTCCAAAATGCTCATAATCCGCAACGCTCGTCATAATCCGCACATCATAATCCACTCATCATAGTCCGCTCTTCATAGTCCGCTCTTCATAGTCCGCAGCGCTCATCATAGTCCGCAGCGCTCATCATAGTCCGCTCATCATAGTCCGCTCATCATAGTCCGCTCTTCATAGTCCGCTCTTCATAGTCTGCAGCGCTCATCATAATCAGCAGCGCTTCTCATAATCCGCAGCGCTTCTCATAATCCGCAGCGCTCATCATAATCCGCACATCATAATCAGCAGCGCTTGTCATAATCCGCAGCGCTTCTCATAATCCGCACATCATAACCAGCAGCGCTTCTCATAATCCACACATCATAACCAGCAGCGCTTCTCATAATCCGCAGCGCTTATCATAATCCGCACATCATAATCCGCTCATCATAGTCCGCAGGGCTTATCATAATTCGCAGCGCTTCTCATAATCCGCTCATCATAATCCGCAGCGCTTCTCATAATCCGCACATCATAGTCTGCAGCGCTTATCATAATCCACACTTATAATCTTAATCCATACAACCGATTGTAATCCATACTGCTCATTGTAATCAACAATGAGAATCTTAATCAGCAATACTCATTACAAGCATGCCCCAGATCCCAGATAGACCATCCTCACTGTTCTTCAATTCATCAGACCCTTGTTGTCCAGGGGAAACGGAATCTGATAGCAAGTTTTACCCTTGTAATGGCGTAGAGGCCATATTGGAGGGGGGAACCAAATATGATAGCAAACGTCAGCCTGCTATCAGAATCCGTTTACCCTGGACAACAAGGGTCTGATGAATTGAGGAACAGTGAGGATGGACTATCTGGGGTGTGGGGCACTCAGGGGTGGCATACACAATTGATCCTGACCCTTGAAATGGCGTGGAGGCCATATTGGATGTTGGAACCAAATATGATAGCAAACAGCAGCCTGCTATCAGAATCCGTTTCCCCTGGACAACAAGGGTCTTGATGAATTGAGGAACAGTGAGGATGGTCTATCTGGGGTGTGGGGCACTCAGGGGTGGCATACACAATTGATCCTGACCCTTGAAATGGTGTAGAGGCCATATTGGAGGGGGGAACCAAATATGATAGCAAACGGCAGCCTGCTATCAGATTCCGTTTCCCATGGACAACAAGGGTCTGATGAATTGAAGAACAGTGAGGATGGTCTATCTGGGGTGTGGGGCACTCAGGGGTGGCATACACAATTGATCCTGACCCTTGAAATGGCGTAGAGGCCATATTGGAGGGGGGAACCAAATTTGATAGCAAATAGCAACTTGCTATCAGATTCCGTTTCCCCTGGACAACAAGGGTCTGATGAATTGAGGAACAGTGAGGATGGTCTATCTGGGATCTGGGGCATGCTTGTAATGAGTATTGCTGATTAAGATTCTCATTGTTGATTACAATGAGCAGTATGGATTACAATCGGTTGTATGGATTAAGATTATAAGTGTGGATTATGAAAAGCGCTCCAGACTATGATGTGCAGATTATGAGAAGCGCTGCCGATTATGATAAGCGCTGCAGATTATGATGAACGGATTATGAGAAGCGCTGCTGGTTATGATGTGCGGATTATGATAAGCGTTGCAGATTATGATAAGCCCTGCGGACTATGATGAGCGGACTATGATGAGCGGATTATGATGTGCGGATTATAATGAGCGCTGCAGACTATGACGAGCGCTGCTGATTATGATAAGCGGTGCGGATTATGAGAAGCGCTGCTGATTATGATAAGCGCTGCGGATTATGAGAAGCGCTGCTGGTTATGATGTGCGGATTATGATGAGCGCTGCGGATTATGACAAGCGCTGCAGATTATGATAAGCACTGCGGACTATGATGAGCGGATTATGATGAGTGCTGCAGACTATGATGTGCGGATTATGATGAGCGCTGCAGACTATGATGTGCGGATTATGACAATGTGCGGATTATGAGAAGCGCTGCTGATTATGATGAGCGCTGCGGACTATGATGAGCGCTGCGGACTATGAAGAGCGGACTATGATGAGCGGACTATGATGAGCGGACTATGATGAGCGCTGCGGACTATGATGAGCGCTGCGGACTATGAAGAGCGGACTATGAAGAGCGGACTATGATGAGTGGATTATGATGTGCGGATTATGACGAGCGTTGCGGATTATGAGCATTTTGGAATTTAGCAGAAAGTGAGAAAACTCTATACACATGTGTCTGTGTTAAGTTCTCATTCACACACATATACCACACACAAATACAGATAAATTAAAAAATGTTTATTTGGAATCCTGTGTTTTATACTGTGGAGAATAGAAGAGGACATCAGCATAAGACTGTGGAGGAATGTGAGGGACAGACGATCTCATCGGGCAGAGTACAGCGATGACATCGCACACACTGTCAGCTCTAAATAACTGAAAACCGGAGCTTCGAGAGAGGCGGGGCGGAGGCGGGACTATGTAAATTGATATGCAGTTGAAGGGAGGAAAAGCACTTACGGAAATAGCCGAGCGGCTGGGGGGAACAGATCTCGATGGGGAACAGACATCGATACAACACCGGGGATAACGGATGACGTGAATCGTTTGTTGGGATATATAATATTATCTATAAACTATATACTTGTAGAGACAGAGCAGCATTACATGTTCCAGGGTTTTCAGCGACTGCGTTCTAACCATCAGAAAATCATTCTCCAGTACATTAGTCACATGCAATGTGTGTGCAGACATATTCTATCACATCAATGCCACCCCGGCCTGTCATCACGGAGAGCCGCTTCGCAATCGGCAAGCGCTCTCCGTGTGCACGCGGCCCTGGTCAGTCTTGACCAGGAGAAGGCCTTTGACCGTGTCTCGCACGGTTTTATGGTCAAGGTTCTGCGTAGGTTTGGCCTTGGGGAAATGTTTTGATCTCCTGCTTTGGGACTACATGCCCCATGATGCCTATCGCCCAGCCTCACCTCCACTTCGTGTCTGCGCATGCGTGCCCGCCTTCCGCCTAAGCGGCCTTTTGCTTTAGGACTAGTCCCATAGTTACCACTACTGCGCATGCGTGCCATGTTTACTTACGGCGCAGTCCCGACGTCCCTAACAACCTGGTTTAGCATGCATGGCAGCCACCCCATAGGCAGATATTCTATCTATAGCCATACATTTGGTTTGAAGATTGTGCTGCAAATACAGACTGCAGAGTCAAAGAAGGATACGAGGTATGGTGCTGTACAATTTGTTACTGAGGGTTTAATATTATTTAAACTCTAGGCATATAAAAAAATCAATGCAGCTCTGTAATCAATAAAACATAATTAGGGCCCCTTCACACCAATGCTGCGCATTCATTGCACGGTTCCGCGCACTGCACCCACTGTGCGTTGCAGTGCAGCAGGTGCATCGCCTCGACATTGATTTGATTGGCACCCTTAACGCACGGTACTACAATACATGCATGCACTACTTTTCTAAACCGCACCACAGCTTACAGGATAGCTATTCTGTGCATTGTGGTGTGGTCGAGAGCATTGCGGCCGCGAGGTGCATTTGTGGTGCCATTCAAATGAATGGTAACGCAACACACCTGCTGGACTGTAACGAACTGTAGATGTATTGTGTAGTACCATGCGTTAGTTGCACGTAACCATACAATTAGCGCACAGCATTGGTGTGAACGGCCCCTTAGGCCCCGTTCACATTGAGCGATTTATCGCGCGGTAATTCCCGCAATATCGCGGCTATTTACCGCGCGATATCGCTCTTCAATGCATCTCAATGGGGCAAAGGGTCCTGCTGTCGCGGGTCGTGTGTCGCTACAGCAGGACCCTTTTTGTAGCGGATTTTGCCGCGATTCTCGCTTGCTCAATGCCAGCATTTGCGCGATATCGCATGACAAATTGCGTGAGGTCGCGCAAAATGCAAATTGCGCGACAAACGTGCGTTTTGCGAATCGCACAATGTGAACGGGGCCTTAGTGTTTTTTCTTCTCAAATACCTTTTTATCGGTACAAAAATACAGCGCAATGCAGTATAACAAAATGATAACTGCCAAGTCGTGTGTTGTAAGTGCTTGTATTTGACCTGGTATCTGTCTCTTGCTGTCCATGTATAGCATGAGCAGAGTGTGAGAGGAAGAAGCAGTACAAGAAGCCAATCAGTTCATGTGATGACAAGAAGCATGCTGATAGAAGGAGAAAGCAGAATGACAGAGAGATGACATTATCATTGTGCCACTACAATAACAGGCTGAGGTAGGTGCGGGGCGATTTGGACTCAGAGGTAGTAAGCTGACTGATGCTGGGGAGATCTAGTACAGAAAAATGTAATGCAGCGAAATCTCTGGATTGAAGGTGAATTTTGCAGCAACAGATGGTTTTGTTATTTTATCTTTTAATAAACGATTTATTTTTTTAATCTTATTTTTGGCTGTATTTCTGCTTCAATGCGACACTGTCAGGGTACAAAACCCACAACAATGAGCTACCCTGCCTTTTAAATGACTAAGAAGAATGAAGAGAATTATGGGGTGATAGTCTTCAGCCCCCCGTAATGTATCATTATGTCATTTCTCTAGTAAGGAGGAACTATATTTGCTTATTAGGCAAATGATGCATTTATACAATTCCATAATTACCCCAATAAAAAGGTATTCTACTTCCTTGTCTGCTAAATGATATCATTATAATAATTACCATGAGAGCAGAGCCTTGTCTGTAATTCCCCCGTATCTGTCAGGGGATTCCCATGGGTTACAGAGTAAGTAGAGTCCATGGGCCAGCGTGGTCTTCAGGGTGAAGTGACTGACAGGTAAGGGGACCAAAGGACCCTTTTATTAATTCACTTCCATAGGTGGACCTTTGTTTGTAAAAGGTCAAGACAGAGAACAGTAACAGTTCAGTAAAAGGAATAGGGGCCAATTCACCAAGAGGAACGTTATTTGCTCTCTCTAGTTGTTATTTTACCTCTCCTTATTTTTGGTTTGAAAACATGGTATTCACCAAAGTCCCAATCGTTAGTTAGCATGTTTTTTACGTGTTTGACGTTACTTTAGCAAATAAAGCGTTATTTTTACATCTTGACTCGTAGAATTAACGTTTAAGGTGTTATAATATGTTTGACTGATGCATTCTGGGACCAGAAGGGGAGGAGAACAAGGCCTACAAATAATGTGTTTTCAACAGACTGCATTGTTGTATGTAAACAACTTTATTACATGTTTACAAAATACAACCTCACTCCAAAATAATAATAATAAAAACAATAAAATAATGATATACATTTTTTTAAATATATAAGCACAAAATTGTTGTAATTACAAATGTTTAGGCATTCTCATGTTTATTTCTTTTACAAAAAAAGTGGAGAAAAAAAAGCCAATCTGACACATTCCACGCAGAACTCCACAAATGGACTGGACAAAATGATTGGCACCCCAGGGGTGTGGAATTCCTATCGCCCGACGCCCGGGACATGCAGTTTCGGGCGCCGGGCGAGTAGTTTTTTTGTATACTTAGCCCCGCTCCGGACAAGCAGAGCTAAGTGTACAGTGTGGAGCCGCCGCTCGTTTTCAAGTGATCTGATCACTTGTATAAAACGAGAGGCGGCGATTCTGTCCACACCGCATACCCCCCCAGGTTTTCTGATTGGCCAGGAAGCTGGCTCGATGCTGATTGGCCGGGAAACCGGCTTCCAAGCCATTCACAATCAAGCCGGCCAAACATGGAGTCGGCTTCCCTGGCAGTCAGGAAGCCGGGTAGCATCTCATTACCCGCTGCCCGGCTTTCTGATTGCCGGGAAGCCTGCTCCATGCAAACGGAAGCACCGATACTCGGTGAGTACCGAAAGCAAAATATCGGTACTCTATACCCAAAAACCGGTATTGGTGCATCTCTAGTTTTAATTAAAACAATTTTTTTTGTATTGGGACAAGTAGATTGTTATGAAGGACAAGTAGATTTGGCCCCCGCTTTAGCCCTTGGACAAGTAGTTTTTTCAAAAATTTCCACACCCCTGCACCCTCAATTAATATTTGGTAGCACAGTTCTTCGAAAAAATAACTGAAATCAATGGCTTCCTGTAACCATCAATGAGTTTCTTACACCTCTCTACAGGAATTTTGGAGCACTCTTCTTCCGCCAACCGCTCCAGGTCTCTCTGATTGGAAGAGTTCATTTTCCCAACTGCTGTTTTGAGATCTCTCCACGGGTGCTCTATGGGATTTAGTTCTCTACTCATTGCTGGCCAGTCCAGTACTCTCCTGCGCTTTGTCTGAAACCATTTCTGGGTGCTTTTTGACGTGTGCTTTGGGTCATTGTCCTGCTGTAAGACCCATGACCTCGGAGACGTACAGTGCCTGGAGCAGCAAAGCAACCCCAAAACATCAGTGAACCTCCACCATGTTTGACTGTAGGGACTGTATTTCTTTAAAGGCCATGACTGTGTGTATGTATGTATATATA
>NW_017307314.1:410925-434501 GCF_000935625.1 Nanorana parkeri
TATATATATATATATAAATAATAAAATCTAATAAAAAAGACAGGCAAGGGATTCCATCTTCCAAAAACTGCAAAAAAGAGGCTTTACTACCAGAAATGATCAATTCACCTCAAAATCTCTCTCTTAGAGCAGAAAATACCGCCCAAAAACTGTCATAATGACACTCTGGAGGAGGTGCTTATGTAACGATTGTCCATAATCAATAAATAGCCATAAAATCTTTGTGAATTGCACTTCTGTACATATTTTAATGATCAGGCTTGTTAAAATAATGATTGAAATGTTAAATAATGAGCTTCACAATAAAATATAGTATCACTTGAGTGAAGAGAGACGTTAATTGGTGGATTTTCCAAGCGTTAAATCGTTTGGTGAATTGCACAAGCTTAAATGTCCTGGGATCTCTATTGTATAACGAGCGTAATCAGAAAATAAAGCTTTGTGAATGGACCCCATCATCTGGCGTGCTGCGTCATCCAATGGATTTTTATATCTCTTGGGGACCCCAGTGGCAGGGTCCCTTGGTCAAACTCCATGACTCTGTCCCTGTTCATCTCGGAGTCTTGGGTGTTTAGGATCACTTTAGGAAGTTTCATTGCATTCTGTATGATGTTAATGTAAAATAAAATAAAAATCCAACAGGAGGAGTGGAAGCCCCTCATAATGGCAACATGAAGACCCAGGACCTCAAGCACAGAGATCTCACCACCGGAATGTATGAGAGGTATAGGAACTGGTAGATGGTTTCAGACTCCAGGATCCATCAAACACTGAAATATCACTTCTGAGTAGAGTGTGAAATGTGAAAAAAGCCAACTGATCTATGAATATTCAACCATGCAAAACAGATTATATAACCAGATTGGGGAAATCTTGGAAGAATCTTTGTTTTGTGACTTTGCAGAAATAGTGATAATTGGGTGCACTGCTTACATAAATCTGAGGAGGAACTTAAGGCCTGGTTCACACCTGTACGTTTTGTAGTGCGTTCAACGCTCTACGAACGCTCTACAAAACGCTCAAACATGAAAATACCATTATTTTCTATGGGTATGGTCCACACCTTGCCGTATTTCAGCTCGTCTGAACGCGCTACAAAACGGCCTACGCCTGAAAAGGTACATGAGCTTCTTTGCAGCGTTTTTGTCGTGCGTTTCCATTGGGGTACAGCCAAGTAGCCCTCGGAAACGTGCGTTTGTCGATCGTTTTTTTACCGCGAATCGCGCATATTCGTACGCCTAGGTGTGAACAGAGCCTTAGGCCTGGTTCACACCTGGGCGTCTTGTAGCGCGTTCGAACGCTTTGCAAAACGCTCAAACACAGAAATCCCATTGTTTCCTATGGGTATGGTTCACACCTGGGCGTATTTCAGCCCCTCTGAACGCGCTACAAAACGGCCTACGCCCAAAGAAGTACATGTACTTTGGGGCGTTTTGGTCTCGCGTTTCCATTGGGATACAGCCAAGTAGCCCTCGGAAACGCGCGTTTGGTGCGCGGTTTTTTTAACCGTGAATCGCGGTAAAAACGCAAAGCGAAACGTGCGACAAATGCGCATGTTCAGTACGCCTAGGTGTGAACCCAGCCTTAATGATTTGATTTGTTGTTCAATTTTGCAGGGCATGCTTATACATGTATACTTCCTCTAACGGTCTGTTCTCTTTTATTACAGGGCCAACCTGCCTGCTCTGCGTATTGATCTACTCTGAGAGTATGTATGGCTAGGGGGAAAATAAGGACAGTTTCCACCTAATTCTCTACATGAAGGCAAATATTGATTGGCTGAGCCAATGAGTAAGATGAATTGGTCTCAATAGTCAAAATTCTTGCAGCCAGAGCGGCGAAGCTGACATAGCTCTGACCAAGCCTAAAAATATATTTGCGTCTACCTTTAGGCTGGCAATAGCACAAGCTGGTCATTTGTCAGACGACTTGCACAATAACAGCATAATCAAGCATGCAGCTCCCATTGTTACATTTGACGAAGGAGTCTTTAGCTAGAATCAAAAGCAGTAGTTGAAGGGCAACTCTATATCAAGGCCTGGGGGACTTGGAATGGTGATCCTGGTGTGTAAATTATACCCAGACAGGTTTAGCTCTTTCCAGCCAGTGCAGTTATGTACGGCTCCGTTATGTGTGGGGCACCCAGTTTCAGATTTTGAATTTGGGCAGCAATGGGTCAGCACTGGACAGTTTACTGTATCTTGCTGGTATTGTTCCACTGGCCAGAGAGAATTTATTTTTTCTTCAGAGAATCAAGGGTGCGAGATTCCTATCGCCCGATGCCCGGGACATGCAGTTCCGTGCCCCGGACAGTTGTTTTTTCTTCTTCTACATTTAGCCCTGCTGCAGGCAAGCAGGGCTAAATGTAAGGCAGGAGAGGCCCCCCTCCATGAACCGTATCATCCGTGCCATGGTTTTCAGGGGTCCCCTGCTCTTTTGGCAAATGCCTTCAGGATGGAGATCGGGGAGCTGACCGCAGAACGTCGGTTCTTTGTTCTGCTCTGTGTAATCAGTGAGACAGGAGTGCTGTACTCACAGCACTTCTTAGCTGTCACAACCCGGGCTGCACAGAAGATCGAGCACAATGCTGTGCTTGATCTTCTGTATTGGAGGGCAGGCTCCATAAAGAGAACCTGTTACCTCCAAATACTGTTACATCGGGGCTGTTGGAAAACAATAAAGTGAAAAAAAACCATAAAGTGAAAAAAAAACAAAGTGAAAAAAAACCATAAAGTGAAAAAAATTAAATAATATTAAAATAAAGACAAATAAAAGTGATAAAAATATTATTAAATAAAAAAATAAAAAAAGTGGTAAAAAATAATTAAAAAAGTGATAAAAAAATAAATGAAAATAAAAACCCCCCCGCCGCCCCGCCAAAGTAATATGTGTGCACGCTGCCCCATTCCAATGTGTGCCATAATGTGGTAGCTGGGCAGCAGCACTCTCTAACACGCACACGGTGCATTAAAGGGAGGGAAAGTTCACTTTCCCAAGTAATTTGGGAAAATGGATTTACCTGCTTAAATCTGCCCCCCTTTTCCTCTCCCACCCCCAATCCCACCCTCCATATTTACCTTTCGGCGAACCGTCCTTCCCCTCCACCGGTACAGGTGTACTATCTGTACCCCAATCTGCTGTCCAGCGTAGCCTTGCGCTATGGATTTTCATAGTGTAAACGGCACAGAATACAACTGTTTTCTATGTGCTCTGTTCACACTGTACATGTGCGGTGGTGTGCAGAAAAACACAGCTCAACTGACATGGTGTGAACAAGCCCTGAAAGTTTTACCATTGCATGGGTCAGATACACATCACTTCTGTAATCTTGTTAACCACATCCCATCCGGCATTTGTAACTAAATGGCCGGACAGTGTCTTCCTGAGTGCGGGTGGACATGCACGAGCAGGCAACTAACTGCAATTTAAACAGCCGACGATGTTTTACATACAATTTAGCCGCCTGATTGCTTGTTGTTGTTGTGTGCAAGTGTGCGCTCCCCCCCTGCTGCCGCCTATCCTGGGCCAGGCATGGTGGCTCCCTGAACGGAGATTGGAAGGAGATCATCAACCTCCCGCTGATCTGCCCTCTGATCTCTGAATGCGGAAGTGATATATATTACATGACTCCCGCCTTCAGCTGTCATTTCTCCGGCTTCTGTAGCCGGAGAGAAGCTGGTGAAGCAGATCTCTGCTTCATCAGCTTCTTTGGGGGTCCCTAAGTGACTTTAGGGGTCTAATTAACCCCTGACGTCCCCAAAAAATGGTAGAAAATTTGTTTTAGTACAGCGTTGCATGCTGGTCCTGTGCAGTCTCTTTGCAGCCACTTAATGTCTACATGCACCATGCCTTCACAATGTGTGTTGGAATAGACATTTGTAGTCTCTATTGGAAATCCGCACAACAGGGTGACAGTACCGGAGCACAGTTGGGAGGCAGGGACAGAGTTTTAGCACCCTGTAACAGGAAGTGCCTGTACCAAGGTCAAACTATTTTAATTAAAACTCCAATTCCAAACATAATCTAAAAGACTTGTGAAATTACATTAAGTGTATTTGAGCTTTTAGAGATTTGGTTTACAAGTAAATAATAATAATAATATATTCCAAGGAAAATAGAAACTTCTGTGGTCATGTGACCCCTCCACACAGAGAATTACATTATCTCTTGCTGCCCCCTAGTGTGCAAACATTGCATAATATAATGTTATTGCTTACAGGGCAGATACATCGTTCTGTTTACCAATAAAGTCCAGTTCTAAGGTACCCATAGATGTGAGATGACTGTCCTTCTTTCTGCACATTTTGGACAATGGTCTCATATCTATGGGCAGATGCTCATTGGCTGTCCACTCTTGAGGTAAATCAGCCAGGCTAGAACACTTGCTTGGTAGGAAACCAAAAAACCTTGTTGATGATCTTAAGCTAAATTCTTCTCTCGCAGTTGCTGCCTGGTGCAGCGATATAAATCCAGCACTTGTGACATCCGTGTCCATTTAGCTGCTTCCTCCTTCTTGCTATGGAAGAAAAAACTGAACTAACCGGACCCATGTTAGGTCTAACAGCAGTCAGATGTCAGCGGACATGTGTAGGTTTACATCTGATTGCCTCTGCTCTCACAATCAGATTCCGGACCTAGATGGAGTTGGGAGGTAATCGGATGTAAACAGACACACGTCCACCTGACAAACTGACAGGCGGACCTGAACAGACTGCCTGTGTAAAAAAGGGCCTCCATTTCCTACCTGGAGATCCTGCCAGTAACAGCACTTCCTATCGAGGTCACCCTATGCACTGGTTTTCTTATTACTGTCCAGTCACAGGTTGAGGCAGGTCTAGGATGGCTTGGAGCAAATGACTTGGATGATGCTGGCCATCAAACTGAGGACATCTAGTGGCAGAAAAAAATACTGTGGGGAAATATCTGAATTAAAATTGAATATTGCAGCAAAAGCTGGTTTTGTTATTTTATCGTTTAAGGGGCTATTCATTGTTACTGTATCTTGTTATTTTTCACTGGAAACGTCCTGTGTAAAGAGAAGCTAATGCAATTATGGAGACTTTCTGGTTTCTATAGCAAAATGTACCCATGTGTCAGGGGGGTACGGCTGTGCTGTGAGTGGAACCCCTTGGCAGGGGCGGCAAGCCAAAGTCCGAGGTCGTGGTACACAGGGAAAATCCAAGAAGAATAGTCAGGTCCAATCCGGGTCGAGGCAGGCAGCTAGTTTCAGTAACGGAAGGGTAAGCCAAAGGGTCGGTAATCAAGAGTCCAAGCAGAGGTTCAGGAATAAAGACAGGTTCAAGGCACAGGGAGCTGGGAGATCACACCATAGGGATAGAATAACTCAGCAATGAGCCAGGGCTCTGACTGGGCTTTTATACTCAGTAGAGGATTGAGACCACTCCCCGGCTACCGAGGCAACCAGGTAGCCTCTCCATCAGGAGCCAATGGCGAGAGAGGGGCAGAGGGTGTGTGCTGGGAACCTCCCCCAGCAAGGATCACACCTGACACCAGTAACAGGTGCACTACGTGCATGTCCCCGTGCCTGCGCGCGCAGCCTGTCCACCGCGCACACGCACTTGTCGCGAATGCGTACCCACAATCCTGGTACCAGGGGTCCTGCCAGGAAGGGGAACCTGTGCCCCCCGCCGCACATGGCCACCCTGAGGAGAGGTAAGCCCCCTAGTACCCTGACACCATGTTTTCAGTGCACAAACACTTTCTGTGCTCAGTGGCGGCACCAGGGTGGGTATCACCTGGTGCGGCCACCGCAAATGTGTTATGAAGTCCATAGTGTGGCGTTGTCATGCATGCTCAGTGATGTACTTCATTGCCGGTGGCCATCTTGGTGATGGATGCCAGCAAAGAGAGGAGGGGATATTCACCCAGCGGGATCATGTTTGCCACCAGGTACCTTCCTCTCTGCTGTTGGCCTCTCGGTCCGATCTCGAGTGTCCGATTTCTAAGAGACATTCTGGTGTCACCCTTCCTGATGGTGTATCCTGGTGCAGGCCGCACCCTCCGCACACCCTTGTGACACCACTACTGGGCTTTAAGGTGTGGCCCCTATATTACCAAATTGTGGCTCTCTTCTGCCTCTCCACTGCACCTCAGGTTTTCACCAAGGTGCTGGCCCTGGTGTTGGCCCAGTTGGGGCCCAGTCAGATAACGTATCTCTAACTGTCCAGATGTTACAAAGGTTAAAGAGAACCTATAAAAATAGTCACCGGAATGAACACATGGCTTGCAGTATTTAGTTCTGATTTTGGACACATTTCAGGCCAGTCTTACTACCTCAGTAGAAGCTGCAGATTTCAGGCTCAAACTCTTCAGTTCAGAAGCTGTCCTGTTCTTCGCTTCTGCATGAAAGTCTTGGGGCTGATGGTAGCCTTCTTCAAGGCGGTTTCCTTTGTCCAGATTTATGCAACGCAATATTCTGTTATTGTGGGACCAATTTGATTGTGACGAAGTATGTCCCTAGCTTAGTAGCTCAGGAATCCAGCTCTGGAAACAAGGAAGTTCTTGCCTGCAGTCTTTTGGAAGATTTTCACAAACGGTGCAGGCCTGTTGGTCTGGGTAGGAGTTCTTGGCACCTTGTTGGTGAAGGGGACATGGTTGTCAGAGTTATCACGTCTTCTGATGAGCATTCTTGGGCTTTGGGTGATGTGACTGTCCCTTTAGCTTTGAACCAACCTTTTGGAGGGCCATCCAATTTTACCCTAGAAAAACAAATTTACATTGGTGGCACACATTAACCAGAGAGGAATTAGAAGTCTTATTGCAGCAGGAGAGGTATAGCGGACTCTCTCCTGGGCCGAGCAGCACATTCTAGTCTTGCCAGATGTGTACATCCCAGGCATGGTCAATTGGCAAGTGGACTTCCTCAGCTGCCTGCACCTGGGAGAGTTGTCCCTACACACGGAGATGTTTCTGTACAGTTATCGCAGGTGGGGGATGCCATGCCAGATGTGGACCTTCTGGCCAACAGGTTCAACAACAAACTGGACATGATTTCTATTTAGGAGCAGAGATCCTCTAGGAAGAGCAGTTGATGTTCTGGTTGCTCCGTGGGATCAGTACACCCGGATATATGCCTTTCCTCCCTTGTAACTTTCTCATCTGTTATGAGATGGAGGACATTATGGTGAGATGGAGGGCAGCCGCCCTGTCAGACTGCCTGGATCTGGAGGGCATTATGGTGAGATGGAGGGCAGGCACCCTGCCAGACTGCCTGGATCTACTGTCTCATGGGCCGATTTGCCATCCTGCTTCTAAGGCGCTGGTTTAACAGCATGGCTATTACTGAGACTAGTTTTTGTTTTCATGCTGTCACCAAGACTTGCCATCATGTTTCCATTCAGATTGGTGTTTTTGACTTGTTGCCATCATCGCCACCTTTAGAGGTTAAAGAGGGAAAAATACAAAATTACTCTTGCAGTGGGTCCCCCCTGTACTGCAAGGGTTAAATGCTTGTTTTGTTTTAGGGAAACATAAGAAACAACCCTATTTCCTGTATTCCAGGCTTTCTTCTATATGCAGGACCAGTCCCCCGAAGCCGCTTCTCTTCACCACTCTGAGAGTTGGCACTCTGACAACATCACGTACAGTACAATGCAGGACCGGCAGCCTTGCATTGTAAGTGAGGACGCCGAGAGCCTGACCACAATCTGGAGCATATGAGAGAGCAGAAGAGTGACGACTGCTGTTGGAGTGAAGGATAATGTCAATATGGTTGCTTTTTTTGTACCTCCCTAAATGAAACAAGCATTTAGGGCCCTGCCACACCATCAGGAGTGCGTTCCAGTGCGTTCGGCCTCTGGAACGCAACCTGGCCGGCTCAGTTTTTTTGGGGCGTGGGAGGGGCATGGCGGTGCATTGAACTCAATGGCACCACAGCCACGCCCCTTACCTACGGTGGGATTGTTGGCACCCAAACGCGTGCCACATTAGGTCCAGTGCAATATGCAAAAAATGCTGCAAACACTATTTTTTGCAGATCGCGCTGGACCGGAACGCTGGCACTAATGTGCCACGTGTTTGGGCGCCGGCGAATGCACCGCTGGTGGGGGGTGTGGTTGCAGTGCCATTGAGTTCAAAGCCCCCTCCCGCCCCACAAAAAACTGAGGCGGAACCCACCGGGTCCTTAAAGAGGGACTCTGGGAATAACAATATTAACTGTTGCAATAGGGCTATCCCCTGAACTGCAAGGGCTAACTGCTCATTTTGGTCTAGGGGCCGAAGCACAAAAGATATGTTTACCTGATCCTCAGCCCTGCGGCAGTCAGCGCCCACCTCTCTCCCCCTCCACTCCAGCTGTAGTATGTCCCACAGCGTCCTCATGTCTAATGCAGGTGAATGGACCTGCATTAGGCATGATGACATCATCGGGGCTTGGACCACCAGAGCCCAGGGGAGAAGAGGCTACAGAGACCGGTCTAGTAGCCAGGTGGGATTGAGGATCAGGTATGTGTATCTTCTTCAATCCATGCGCTTGAGCAAAATGATCAGTTAACCCTTACTGTGCGGGGTGAGCTCCACTACAAGGGTTCATTTTATTAAATTTTTTTTATTTAGTGATTTCTTTTTTTTTTTGCTAATGGAAAGCAAACGCTGCGATTGCGCCCATGTTGTAAGTCAGTAAATAGATGTGCAATGTTCATGGCAACAAAAAAGAGAAAAACACAGCGCTCTCATGAATGTGTGAGGCGTATGTGGGGGTGGTCAGTGTGGAGTGCTACTCTGAAAACAGGAGGAGGAACCTGTGATCCCTGGATCCACCAAAAGTGCGGCCTCCCGTCTCCCACGCTGTTAGAAGCTGCATGCGGCGACGTGGATCCAGGGACAAAAAAAATTGGTTTATTTTATGTTCCCGGGGACATAATTTGTCAGGGGACGGTCTCCTCAATCCGGGGACTGCGCCCGCATCCACACGCCGCACCTCCTCCCAGCCTCATCCTTGCTGCTGCCAGACCCGCCAGCATTCCACATGCCGCACCTCCTCCCCGCCTCACGCGCACCGCCCACATCCAATAGGGAAGCCAAGTTGCTGCACCATGGGCCTCTGGGTTGTACTTGCTCCCTGGGCTAAAAGTTGCCAGTCAGCCCCTGGCCCAGGGAAACCAATCAGCATCTCTCTTCAGTTTGTTCAGTTAAGATTTGCAAATGAAACTGAGAAGCTGATTGCTTGCCATGATCAGCTGGTCCAGGTTTTGTCTGCTACAGTTTTGATAAATTCCCCTCAAAGTGTTTTCAGCATTGAACTGTCATTTTTAGTTTGGATTCTCTACCAGAAAACTGGAACTTTTAACAATGGAGAAAAAGATGAATGAATGACCGATCTCCACTATTGTGAGCGGGCAACTTATTCCTATGATTGTGTATTCCCATCACGCTGCTGCATTCCTATGGGTTTGTATGGGGAGAGGGGCGGATGTGACACAAGTAAAGACCGTTAAAGCGTCGCCTACGGCTAATTTTGGTTGCGGTCGTTTTCTGCGATGTCGCGGGTGCGCGCAATTTTAAAGCTTGACATGTTTGGTGTCTATTTAACCGACGTGACCCGATCTTTTATATTTGACCAAAAAACTGGGTAATAATAAATGTTTCCTAACATAATGTTAAAAAAAAACGTTTTTTTTTCAAAATTTTCAGTAATTTTTCCTAATTATAATAAAAAATAAAACCCCCAGTGGTGATTAAATACCACCAAAATAAAGCTCTATCTGTCCCCAAAAAATGGTGTAAAATTCATTTCAGTACAGCGTTGCATGACGGAATAAACGTCAGTCAAAGTATCGCAGCGCTGAATACTGAAAAATGGCCTGGATGGGAAGGGGGTCTAAACACCTGGTCTTGAAGTGGTTAAATAACCCCAAAAGAAAGCTCTATCTGTCCCCCAATTTTTTTATAAAATTAATTTCAGTACAGCGTTGCATTACGGAATAAATGTCAGTCAAAGTACCGCAGCGCTGAATACTGAAAAATGGCCTGGATGGGAAGGGGGTCTAAACACCCCGGTCAGCAAGTGGTTCAACTTTTATTGGAGAACTTGGAATAATGGTGATAGGTAGATATGCTGGAATACCCAAAAATGCTGGTAATATAGTAGAATTACTTCTAGAAAGGCGTACAGATCCAAGTGGAAGGTCCATCTTCTCCCCCTCAATAGGCCAGAAGTGTCTCTATTCCCACAGAGGTTCCAATGTATACTCTGCTTCAGGACAGAATGTAGCCTGGACCAGTGGAGGTTCCTGTGGTGACCCCAGTGTCCCCATGACCTCTGTTAACATGGGTTAGGTCGAGCAAAATCAGATGGCACATGGCATTCCATGAGGTTAGGCCTTGAGGGCCTAGCCCCCAGGCCTGGGCAGCCGCCCAGCACCTGAGCACCAACCTCCCAACAAAGGAGTGGCAGGAACATGTCAGCCCCAGTTCTGGGCATGCTCATGGGTTCCCCTATAGCCAATCCCTCCTACTATGATGTTTACTGCACTGATTGGCCACCACAGAACCACAGTCACATGATGCCACTCCAGCACAGTACTCTGTCACAGCAAAGCCTGGTGGATGAAGCACATGGACAACTCATGAGCGCACCCTACTGGCGGAAAGTAATAACTCATTTGAAAACCCGAATAACACAGCTTTATTACAGGGGGTGTTAGCGGGTAGATCCCTACACTACATAATATATTATAATAACATATCTGACTGGATCGTAGTGGTTGCTATGGTACTTATCTCTCTGACTGGATCATAGTGGTTGCTATGGTACTTATCTCTCTGACTGGATCATAGTGGTTGCTATGGTACTTATCTCTCTGCCTGGATCGTAGTGGTTGCTATGGTACTTATCTCTCTGACTGGATCCTAGTGGCTGATTGCGGAATTGTGTGGACTGCCTGACCATAACCCATAATACCATGCACATTAGCACACAATAACATGGATGTAGTAACACATTGGAATGCAGCGGACGGTCTTATTGGGCCCTCAATGTATAATAAATCCTCATGTACAGTGTTATATGAAATCAAGTAACATATTCTTGTGGAACATCGGACACGTCCAGCTATGGTAGCGGCTCCTTTATCCTGCAACTTCTCTATAGCTCCCCACTGCTGCAGAGACAGACTGACATGATCATTGTGTACAGTGTGTGTAGGTGTGTGTATATAATAAATCTCTGATCATCTCACACTATGTACACTGACTTATATAATACATCACCATGAGATCAGCTGCGTTGTCATATGTAGTAAAAGGTAACAACTACTACCTGGCCCGTGGCACTGGGACGTTCAGGCCTGACTCTGGCTCAGCAGTTTGTTCTTCCTTTCTGATTATTATAACAATTTATCTTTCAGGTGGTTTGTTACCAGAAACTTTCATGTTTAGGCCTTGTTCACACCAAATGCAGAGCAGATCCGGTCAGGTTTCTGCACACGCACGCTAGTCTTTTAGATGCGTTGTTTGACATGTTTTTGACGCGTTTTTGGCTAAAAAAAAAATTATTTTAAAGTTTATAATGGGCTTTCAGTGCGTTCCAGGCATTTGCATGCGTTTTTGATGCGTTTGCAGATCCAGAGCAGGTAAAATAGGGCCTGCTGCAGTTTTCTCATCTGCTCTGGAACTGCACGCTGCCAGCAGAACTGGAGCAAAAAATGCCATTGGAATACATTGGACGCAGTTTTGATCCGGTCTGCAACTGCTCTGCACCTGCTCTGCGCTTGTTGTGAACAAGGCCTTACAGATCAGGAGTTGTATGTGAGAACAATAAAGGCAAATATTTATACACTGACAACATAGATGAAATAACAGATGATTATTGCTCACAGCGAGGCCAGAGAACTCAGCCACAGGTATTCGGAATCGGTGAGTACCCAAAAAACATTATCGGTACTCGCTACGAAAAGCCTGTATCGGGGCATCTCGAATCTGTACATAATATCACTTCCACCAAACATTCATTTCTTTCCTTCTTCCCTTAGTTTGTTTTTAATTTCTATGTACACTGTGTACATTGTTAAAAAAATAAAATACAAAATATATCAAATTTTAAAAAAATGTAAAAATTCTTTATTTAATTTGTGAAAAACTTAACAGAAAAATAATTCTATAACTTTACAGAAAAATCACAGAATAACATTTGTCTTTTAATATTCTTTTTTTTTCCATAGCAAAGTTTATTGAACATTTAGAAACAACAACAATCGATGTAAAACAGCTTTGTACAGGAAATACATTGTGCGAGGAGAGGTATACAAAGATAAGAGCAAGATAACATTCAAATGATCAAAGAAACAGGAGCTCTATGCTGCACATAATAAATCAAGTAAATCAATCAAAAATGTAACATCCGACATAATAAGGCCTAGCGAAACAATCCATCCAAATAATATTCAGCTAGACCCTCAAACTGCACACTTGCTGGTAAATTGCACACATTCGACAGATTAGACCTGTACCAGTATTTGACTATTGACATTGCTGCAAAATGGAGCAGATTTGCACTGCAACCAATCAGCCTCTCTGTCTCATTTTCAAATCTTAACTGAGCAAACTAAAGGGAGATGCTGTTTGGTTGCCATGGGCAACTGCTCCAGATTCTGTTTGCTGCAATTTTGATCAATTCCCCCCTACATGTGTATGAGCAGCATGGTAATATATCGTTTAGTTAATACAAATCAGCCCCTTCAATGTTTGTCTATGGAGATCACTTACAGTTCTCAGCTGAATCCGCTAGCCATCTCGGCCAGACGTTCTGGAGTCAAAACTCTGAAAAAGTCACAAAAATCAGTTAATATCAGGAAATAATGTATTAATCGTTGGCTGTTCAAATATCGGAATGTCTAGGATGAGGAATATTCAACTTATCTGGTGTTTAGAAGGGAGGGGGAAAAAAACAGCTTCTTCCTGATTGCAGTGCTAATGCTGCATGACATTTGACGGTTAGTCTTTGCCAGTTAAAGGAGAACTATGGGGTCAGGGCTTTTCCCCATAGTTCTCCTAATGGTAACGGGAGGACACAAACTAGCGTCCTACCGTCACCCTAAGCTCAGTATACCGCGAGCTACTTTAAGCTCTCAGTGGTCATGTGACAAGTCATGTGACTAGCATGCAGTCTGAACAGTATTTTGTGGAAAGTAATGCATTTTTCTCTAGAAAATGACATTAAACCCCCAAACAATTATATATTTTCTGAAAGCTGGGGCCCTGGAGAATAACATGGTGGCAGTTTCAGATCTATATGTCGGATGGTATTAGAGCAACAGTTTTGCAAACCCACATTTTCAGTAAAAAATAGCTTTGAATTCATTTTATTGCACATAGACACAATACAATGCCCAATCTTTTGGTAAAATATAAAGAAGAGGGTGTGCTGAGCAAAGATGTACAAAACATGACAAACTTCAAAATTGCGTCCGTCCGTGAAATGGCAAAAAATTTTAGTTCTGAAAATTGTCCAAAAGGGATGCTTATAAAGCTTTTACAGGTCATCAGCTTACAGTTAACTTTGAATAATGGCTCTAGAATTATTGCTCTCAGTCCAGCGTGTGCTGTGTCGTGCAACCTGCAATGTTGTACATAGGCGTGAGCATGTACAATTATAGTTGTATGTTAATTTATTTTCTTTAAGCTTATTTTTTATTTTTTTAACTTAACACTACTGCTATCATAGAAAGGGTTGTTAAGCCCGTTATGTGATAGCACATTAGTGGTGACAGGTTCTCTTTCAGAAGACATGCCAGCTCTTAAAGTGGAAGTGGTGGAATCGCCATCGCTTCCTGGTTCATCCAATTGAGGAAAGATCAGCAAATGGATGTACTCTAGTCACCCTCCCCTCTAGTAGCCAGGCCTAGGCCCGCAGGAGATGCAGTGTAGACTGGGATACATGGCAAGGAAAGGGTGGGGGGCTATATCTTTGCCAGCCCATGACTGGTATTCGACTGAAGTACACTTCCAGTGCAATGCTGACAGTCGGGAGTCTGTTTGCAGGGCCCTGCTGCCGCTGTACAGTATTCAGAGGCGGCACTGAAATGGTTAAAGCTGGACTCCTTTGTTAGTCCTGGGGGTAGAGTAGTAAGCTCTAATACCTTATTCCGTACTCTGGCTGGCAGGCACACTCTGATGTCATCACATACAATGCAGTGTCAATAATTCCAGAGTTCAGCTGTAATGTTATTGTCTTTCTTTTCAAATATTTTAGGTGGAAGGATGTCATTTCTGGATAGAAGGATGATGGAAAATAAGTGCAGTGTATACAGTGAATAGGCTCATACGTTATTCTATTTAACCATGCTTCTTTACGTCATGCCAATTGTTTAGTATGATATTGCCATATACCTCCTTCGTCTCTGAGCACGTTGAACCTTTTCTCTCTTGATTTTGCCCAATAGTGTTACAGTCTGTTATTGTTACACTATGGCCCTCAGACTGTGCTGCCTCTTGGACATAAGAGAGTGAAGTGAATCCCTGACTTCCAGAGCACATAGCTGCTCATTGCAATGTGCTGTCTGTTATAGTTGTCAATAAATCAGCTTTAACCACTTCAAGACCAGGTGTTTAGACCCCCTTCCTGGCCAGGCCATTTTTCAGTATTCAGCGCTGCGATACTTTGACTGACATTTATTCCGTCATGCAACGCTAATCGCTTGTATGGTAACAGGCTGCCTGTTTTTAAATTTCGGCCGTTTCCCGCTCGCGAGGGGGCGTGTCTGAGCGGACGTCTAAAGACGCCCGCTCAGATCTAGAGAGCCCTGGGCCGGCCGGCCCGGAAGTGGTTAATTGGTATATTGTGTTTCAGAACTGCTATTCCGAACCGTATTGTAAGGTGCAGTAACCTATAGCATCGTCGTTCCATCCGAGCTTGAAAAAGAGGTGACACCTCGAAACGCGTTGTTCTCCTTCCCGTAACAACCTTTATCCCATCACAGATCTGACGGACTGCCGATATTTCCATACACCGGCTCCCGCACACTGCCCCAGTCTGTTCTGACAGAGACCGAGCACCAGTATTTACAGCGCGGCCGCAGCAGCTCAGCCTGCACCCGACACCGCCGAGTCTCCCTCACACCGCTCAATTCCAGCACTCACATAGCGGTGCCACGGACTGAGTCCCCGCTCCACTCCCCCCCTCCTCGCTCACAGCCTTCTCTCCCCTTGTGGACGTACATCTCCAGGCAGTACACCAGCCAGATTCGGGCACACATCACGGGTGTCCCGATCCACCACACAGGACGTCCATCCTCTGGTCCCAGGATCTATATGTAAGTGTTTATACAGTTATTTTCCTATCATGGTCTGCCAAGTTAGCTAGTGCTTCATTGTCTTTGCATCCTTTGTGTCCCTTTGTTGAGTAACCTATAGCAACCAATCCAATATTTTCGTTTGCAGAATTTGGTTTTCTGATTTTTGATGCTTGTCTGTCCTTTTGTTTTAGGGTGACTCCTTTCACACAGCAAGGCAAGCTACCTCCTTTCTGCACGCAAGTAGATGTACAGCTGCTGGAGACTATGCCCTGCCTTGCGATCTTGTACTGGACAGGAAGTTCAGGGAAGCTGAGCTGAGAGAGTTTAAACTGTTCGGAAACATGATGACTGTACGTGCTTGGTCACAAATGTAAATAAATACTTTGGGCAATGTATATTTGTTTGATATGAGTTCATTATTAAAAGTTTTAAGAGTGTAATACTGCCTGAGGACCCAGTCACACCATATCCAGTGCGTCCTGGTGCAGTTCACGCCCGGAACGCACTGGATCGCATAGATCAAGCCGGGCAGTGATCTGGAGTGGGAGGGGGTGTGTCGGTGCCATTCATGTCAATGGCACCGCAGACACGCCCCCCGCCCGCAGTGCGATCGCCCACACTGGAACGCGGGGTACAGGAATGCCCTCCAGTGCAGTGCGATCTGAACACTGATCTAGTGCGTTTCCGGGCGCGAACTGCCAACTGAACTCTTGGTAATGCATTTTGTCTGAAAGTGTGACAACGCTCTCCCCGTGCCTGGGAAGTACTGTGGCTTTGTTATTACTCTCAAGCTGTTGTACCCACTAGACCACATTGGGATGTGGTGATGTAAAATAATTTTATTTGGAAAAAACAGAAGATTGACTTCCAGAGGATAATGTAAACCATAGTGACAACAATGTCAGCGTAACTGGAATAATGATTTGTTAAACCCACAAGTCCTTTTTATTCACTAATTTTCTTTATACTTGATTCTCAGAATAACAGATGAAATGATGTAGCGGTTGGATGACCATTTTAATTTGTGTAGCCATTTTGGTAGTTATTAAATGTGCATTTTGTTATATGGGACCCTACATAAAACTAGTGAGTGAGAAAACAGAGGAGGAAAGAGGAACAAAGGGATTTGGTCCCAAAAGACCCTCCAGATGAGGGTCAGTGGGGAGCTATGGAAATTGATGTTGAGTTTTGCAGTTCTGAAGAATTAAGCTTGACCTTTGTACATTAGAACCCAAAGGAAGGGAAATATTAGTTAAGTATTGATCAAAGTGAATTCTTGATTCAGCCTAGGCCTGAAATATTGGCCAAAGCAGATGCTCTTCTTTCTTAATTTTAGAGCCAAGTGCTAGTCTTTTATTGCATAAAGTAAAATTAAAGTGACCCTTTCATTTCCCAACATAACAGTACCGCATAATATGCTGCCTCAGATGTTTGACATGTCAGTTTTCTCAAAAGTCAGCAGCTTAGCCCTTCTCCATCTCCATAACTAACTCCATCTTATCTTCATAGCTAGCTGTGACTGTGAGGGGAAGGGCTGTGATATCTTTGACATGCATGCTATTATTGACAGCCGGGCTTTACTTTCTCTATGAGAGGCAAGTTGGGGGTGTCTAATCGCAAAATATCTGGATCTCTGGGGACAGACTGGATCAGAGATTCTATTTACTGATGAAGCAATAGTCAGTTGTCATCAAGCAGAATAGTCCATATTTTAAAGTGATTTCTGTAAATATTGGAAAGGTAAAGCATTGTTTTGTAATGAAAGGCATATTGTCGGTAGATTTTATAGAGTACATAGTAGATAGTTTGAGTCATAGGCTTCCACTGTTAGAAGAGGTGCAGGATAGCAGGGGAGTGCAGGTTGATGAAGGGAGAGGGGGAAGCAGGGTAAAAGCATAGTAGCATGAGAAGGGGTGAAGGGTGATAGGAAAGATGGAGGTACTGTTAGAAGGGAATGATGGGTATGAAAGGAGGGAGGCCCAATAGTATGAGCCAATATCCTGCAAAACAGTAGAGGGGTCCCACAGTACACACAGCAGTATGGTCCCCTCCCCCCTCACGTGTCAATCACCTCTGAAATATTTCAGTGCAGGGAATTAGAGATTTTTGAGGCTGAACTCCCAGCGATGCTTCATTCTGAGCTCTCCTGCCTCTTCCTCCACTACCTGTCCTGCCCCCTGTGGCAGCTTTTCCTCCTGGCCAGGACTCAGTGTCAGCCCCTCCTTGGACTCCTCCATCCTCTCTACACCACTCACCACCACCATCCTCACCTATGCTCTTGACTTTCAGCTCCTAGATACAGGGTGCCTGTCTCTTGGTCAGGGTTAGGCAACTGTGGAAAGTTGGAGCGCTACCTGAATAACATGAAAGAGATCAAAGATCACCAGTAGCGCTCTTTTAAATTTTTGTTTGCAAGTCTAAAGCCTGCAAAAGCTTAGACAGGCCCCCACTGCATGACCATTCAAAGCAGTCACTTCTAATTGGTGGCTGCCTTGCATTGTGAAACGCAGCATGTGTGTCAAAGCGTTGACTTTGTAGAAAGCCAACATTTCCATACTGTTTCAAAATACTTTTGGAACACAGCTTGGAGAAATCTCAACCTAACAAATCACAGATGCCTACTGTACAGATACCAGCTGGTGTCTTTCATAACTGTGCATTAGATATGTAGGCTTTCAGATATGATTGGTGTATTTTATGTCTAACCAGCTACAACAGTCGGCCTGTGTATGGATACATTGGCAGTGGTGTATTTAGGTTTCGTGCTGCCCTAGGCAAGATGAAACTCGGGCACCCCCCCATCTAAATTTGTACCACCCCTTCCTGTTTAAGACATTTTGCATAACCTGTCAGTCACTGGATATAGCTTTTGACAGGTTTCGCTATTAGCGCAGCAGGGAAGCCAGGTTCTCAAGTGGGATGTAAAGGATCTCTGGTGGGCTCTGCAGGGTCTCAGGCTGAGACCACCATAGACCCTGCACAACACGCCATAGACCTTGCAAAGCCCACCTGAGACCCTGCAGCGCCCACTATAGACCCCACAGCGCCCACTATAGACCCCGCAGCGCCCACTATAGACCCCGCAGCGCCCAACATAGACCCCAGAGAGCCCACCGTAGACCTTGCACAGCCCACTTGAGTCCCTGCAGACCCCACAGAGCCCTCCATTCTCTCTTCTAAACCAAAAGTTAAAGCTATATTTAAAACAAAATGTTTTTAGGCTATTTCAGATGCTGATCAATCACTTACACTGGATGATGCCCCTTGATGTTTAACAGTTTTAGTTTCCAGTATTATCAGCTGGTCGCCTGAGCACTGGCCCTGATATCCTGTTTTAGGGTGGCTCCTTTCACTTGCAGGCTCCTTTGGAACCACCCTTGTGTTCTACTAAGCTGTGTGTGTCTCCAGAAAAAGAGGCACAGCAAGGCAACCCACTCCCCTCCATTTTGCTCCCCGCTCCTCCTTTCTCCAGGCAAGTAGCTGGATGGCTGCTGGAGGATGCCCTGTCCCTTGTGATCTTGTTTTGTACATGACGTTCAAGAAAGCCAAGCTGAGGGAGTTGGAGCTCTTTGGCAACATGATGACTAACTGTTTGGGTAAAAATGTAAAGAAATACTTTGTTGGACAATGTGTATTTGTTTGATCTGGATTCATTAATGAAAAGAAAGAATGAGGTTTATACTACTGTAATCTCTTTAATATCCACTAGGTGGCAGCAGAGCCAAACTTCTGACCAATGCGCTTATGTAGAGATCGCTGAATCAGGATAATAAAAGTAGCAAAATGTTGGATTCACTTGAATATTTCCATACAAATCTGTCTTATTTTGGAAAATCACAAAATTAAAGAATGGCGGTAATAGTGATGCAGGAATTTCATGATTCTCTGCAGGTTGGTTAAGTCTTCATACCGATATGCAGACAAAACATTTGTGATTAACTAAATTCATATTTCCTTTTTGCTATTTGCTTATTGCTATTTTAAAACAAAATCACCTACACAGAAGTGGAAGCAATTGCCTTGCATTATACACTGCACATAATGTAAGCGGTCACATATTGCGTTCCTCATTAAGGTGGATCCAAACTCAAATTTTTGTGCTGCCTATTCAAACAGCGGCAGAGAGGGAACTGAGAATTCATTTGTATTTTGTGTGCAGTAGAATCTTGTGCTATATAATGATCCATTTTAATTTAAAAGAAGGAGAATTTGGTTACCTTCAGTATAAAATGTTATCTTATAGTTACACTATTGAAAAAAAACCTAAAAATTAAAGTTTATCTCTGTTCATAACATTTTTAAAAACATAATCCACCCCCTACTCCCTGGAAAAGCCAGGCCTCCGTTTCTTAACTTGCTATGTCCCATGCGGTACAAGGCCTTCTTCTTTGGCCCTGTGATATCATCACAGGGGCCGACAGGGTTTTCAGTCTGCTGGAGCCAGGATCCAAGTTAATGCCCTGTGTCCCTTCCTCTAGATGCGGGGAGTGTCCTCTTAGATCACGCATCAGATGCTGATTGGTAGTGAGTGGGAAAGTCATCTTAAACCTTAATAGGTCTGATACCTCTTTTCTTCATACCAATGCAATCCTGTGTGGCTGCTAATGATGGCAATAATGTCATTATTTTTTTTTTAAAGAAGTACTGATATTTACACTTATATGTTTTTCACATACATGGGGGATTTTTCAACTTTGTGTATAGTACTTTAAAGCTTAAAGTGACATTAAACCCTCAGATTTTTTAACATAAAACAATACTGTAATGTGTGCCTTACTGTAATCCATGGTTGTTTCCCTTCTCTTTGCTGCTCTTCCTTTTAAATCCGTATCTCTTCTCATGCTCTGCAGAACTTCTGTTTTGCAGCAGACTGCCTTGTCTCAGGAATGGATACACGGTGTCTGTGTATTAATTTCTATAGGCTTGTAACCTGAGCCAGCACTACAGGAAGAGGCCCTGAGCTGAAAAGGGAAGTTCTTCCCAAGCATGAGAAGACATGAGGATTTAAAAGGAAGAGCAGCAAAGAGAAGGGAAACAACCATGGATTACAGTAAGGCACACATTACAGTATTGGTTTATGTTAAAAAAATCTGAGGGTTTAATGTCACTTTAACATTTGTACAGGGGATACATCCAGAGTTTCTCAACTGGGCATAGTCATTCTACATTGGCCCCTCATATTGTTTCAGATCACCTTGTTGGAAAGTAATATAGTGTTCTGGTCCAGCACACATGCATTACAAGTATTCAGAGTCCCACTCATTGAAGACTCATTGTTCTATCTCAGACAGAGAGACATGTTTGGTGTAGCTCATTATATATGAGAAAAGAAGCTGTAGTTCCACTGGGAACTACAAGTTGGCTGAATGTGGTTGTACCTCTTGTTGTCACATAGGCCTATGGACTGCCTGCTTCTATTAGAGGAGACACCATTCAAGGTGTTTTAAGCGCTCCCCACGCTATAATATCCAAACTAAGTTGAGTTTTATGCAGTTTTTTTTAGTTCTCAAATGTCACTTTGCTGCAACGAAATTTCGTCCAAAAAACAAAAGTTCGTCCAACAAAAACTAATCGGAAATACGGAATCGGAAATTCGGATTTGTTTGCATACGTTATACCTGTTATACCGAATCCCCGAATTTACAAAATTTCATCCGAATTTCGATTTGGAACGAAACCAATCTCACATGTCTAGTGTAAGCCACAGGATCAGGTTATTTCCTGTGGCGTTGTTGTTGGGGCTACAAGTCCCATGAGCTTTAGTTGCTTTTTCTACTATATACAGACAACATGCTGTACCACTGCTCCCTGAAATGATGGCAATAACTTTCAAGTCAGGAGCCGCTAGCTATTAACTGCTTTCATTCAGGGTAGGAGGCATGTAGACCTATGATGTACCCGGCATGTCGGTACGGACTCATGTAGTCCCAGCCTGGGATTGTGCACATAATACTGACAATGCTACCACAGGATTAGTAACATTTAGTAAGCTTTTCCACCCCACTGCAGGAAGCAGGACAAAGGGCTAAGTCCTGGCAGGATCTACAAGTATTTGTAAGTACTTATAAATAACATTGAAGAAAGAGCTTGCAGTGCTAGATTATAATGACCCAACAGCAGCTAATAAATTCATTTATTTATTTTCAGGTTACCATACACCTAAAGAGACACTGGCAGCATTGTAAAAAGCTTTCTGCTGACTATGCCTGCCACTCTTCAATTCCGATAAATCTATGTGTTTATGATTATCATAAGATTGTGATTATTACTTAAAGCTCTTTTATACAAAGTTACCATTTGCCATAACAGTTCACTAGCCTCCCTAGTCCAACCATTGTTGTAGAATACATACATGTAGGGAAAATTATAAGCCAGCCTAATAGTGCAGCCTGGTTGTAATATAGGATCCTGGGTAGTTAGATAGAAGTGCATGTAATATCGCTCATTATATGACTCATCTTTGCTGTCAGGATTCCCACTGACTTCTGGCTCATTAACAGTAGTGATATGTTCCTCCATTACCTGGAAATACGTTTCCCTGTATTATTTTTCACACGCACTGCTTGATTCTCTGCAATAATGGCAGACTAGACGATTAGATTCTGAGAACAAGATTCTGATGCTTTTCCATGTTTTTTTCTCTTTTTGTTTGAAGGGGGGCTAGTGTGTGTGTAGACTGGTCTGTGTCATACCTGAAATGCATTGTAACACACTGTATACATATTCTACATTCTTGTCTTTCACTTAAAGTGACATTAAAGGCAAAAATGTTTTTCCCTCCCCCAATGTCAATGTCAGAACTTACCTTTAACCTCTTGCCGTCCGCCCGTTAAGCAAAAACGTACGGACGGCAGACTCGCATCAGCGGGTTGCCGTCTCCAGACGGCATTTTTTTCCTGCTCGCGTGCCCCCCCCTAGCGCGCGCACGGGCAGGAAAGACCCGCTCGTTACTACAGCCGTTAACGGCTGTTTCACATACAACCGATCAGCGGCTCTATAGCCGCCGATCGGTTGTATAGCGTGAATTCCAGAGCGCCTCCCCAATCACGAGTGCCGCCATCTCCCCCCTCCTGACCCCTCACCTTTAATCCCGGGATCCGCTAGCCCATCTGCGGCCCGGGACCGGCTCAGGAGGGCGTCTAGAGACCCCTAATGTCTCCATAAAGAGGACCTGACAAAGGAGACAGGACCCTACTGCCATTTCCGATTTTACAAACCCAGTTTAATTTACCAAACAGATCCCTCTATACATTTCTCCAGATTAAACACTTTGCATATACAGTTTCGTCTTCACTTATATTCTCACCAATAACACGATTTGAAAAACTGTGTTTAGAAGGTCCCACTCGTAAACATCTGATAACAGACATTTACAAATTACTTAATTTTATTAGTGCGGTTCCCTTCCCGAAACATAACTATATGTGTAGATGGGAGAGGGCTTTAGGTCGGACACTGGATATGGAAGAATGGGAGGGTATCTGGACTAACGCCAATAAGACCTCCATCTGTACTTTATATCGGGAAAATCAATACAAAATTATATATCATTGGTATCGTACCCCGGAACTGTTACATCATATGAACCCCTTGCTATCACCAGCATGTTGGCGATGTACGACATTAAAGGGTAGTCTACTCCACATATTCTGGGAATGCCCCAAGATACGTCCCTTCTGGATATCTACAAGGATTATGCTTCAAAGATTAATCGATAAGACAATACCAGATGATCCTGTACACTTGCTTTTAGGCCTCCCTATTCCACATACGCCCCAAGATGCTTTGGGGCCGCCCGAGCATTTTCACATTTTTGGACGGGAGCGTGCGGGGAAGACACAGTTAAGTATTAACCCTTTTCAAAGTGTTTTTTTAAAAACACTTTTTTGCATATATCTACATACAGCTGACATTTGTGACATTTCTAAAATGTTCTAACAAAAAAGGTAAACAGTGTGAGGCGCTGGGATCGATGCATCGGAACAGTACCTCTCATCACACACCATCAGCTGCGCGTTCAGCGTGGCTTGCTGGTTTGAACGTGCCCTTACTGCTATTGTGCATAGATGTTTAACATGTGTTGTCACCCTCTAAAAGCATGGCCTGAACAAAGGCCCCCATGGAAGGATCACCAGGTATTATTTTAAAGTGTATGTAAAACCAAAACTTTTTTTGTAGTTTTGGCTACAGTGGAGAAGGTAGCTATAAGGAAACAAAAAATTGGAGACGGAAGCGCCACTACCTGGCGCAATAAATGTGGTAGAGCAGGGTGTAAGCGTTGGTGATTTACTCACCTGAGGCTGAGTAAATCACCAGCCTCAGGTG